>NC_072026.1:16543652-16648652 GCF_027791375.1 Indicator indicator
TGGGTTGTCCCTGGCTAGTCTGGGGATTCTCGAGCTGAATGCCCATCTCCCTGGTTTGACCCATGCTTTTGCATCACTGCACCAGCATCTGTCAACCACTGTGGGATTATATCAGATCATACATGTTCTCCAGAGGAACAGGTCCATATTGTCTCCATCGACAGCCCTCCCTCCTCGTTGGGAACCAGCAGTCTCTCTCCCATCCTGGTTTTCTTACCCTTTTCATGTGGTCATTCAGAGCAATTCTCATGCCGTTTCTCTTGCTCAACATCTCACAGGACATCAGGGTGTAGAAGATGCCAGTGCACACCAGGGGGAGGCAGAAATAGAAGCCAAAAAGCCACCAGTCCTTCACGTCACGGTAGAACTGCAGGCAGAAGAGAGAGCAGCTGGGAGCTGGGGAAAGGGGAGCAGGGGAACGGGGGCATGAATGACCCAGGCCCTGATGCTGGCCTTTCTCAGCCCCTGCTGATGTCTGAAGGTGTCTACCTGAGGTGTGTGGCACAGCTCCTGTGCTACCTGCACATGGGATGATCTTCTCCCAAGGCTGGTTTCCATCTGGTTGCCAGCCCAATCTTGTACAAGAAACGGTTGCAAGGAGCTTATCTGAGCTAAGATCTGAAGCTTTCCAAGAGTCTTCATTCTCTTGACCACCCTGAGCTGACCCTGTGATAAAGGTTACCCACACAGACTGGTCGTGGAGATGCTCTGGGACAGTGTGGTGGGGTCTGAACCATGTGTCATGATCTTCTGATGTGGATGGTGAAGACAACACAGCTTAACACCTCCCTGTAAGTGTTCGAGTCCAGGTTCAATGGGACCTTGAGCAACCTGGTCTATTGGGAAATGTCACTCCCCATGGCAGGAGGGTTGGACTAGATGATCTTTAAGGTCCCTTCCAACCCAAAACCGTTTGTGATTCCATGCCCAAGGACCATCTGCCTGTTTTCTGGCCCCACATTCAAAGCAAGTTTGCCCCATGTCGCTACAATGCTAGGGCTGCTGCTGCTGTCCTTGTGTTCACCCTGAAAGCCAGGAGAAGCCATCTACAGAAGCATCCAATCTAATTAGAAGCCATCTGCAGAAGCATCCAATCCTATAATTGAGGCTGGAGGATGCCCAGTTGGGGTGGGACAGGGTACCTACCATCATGAAGCTGGATTTCTGCTCTGAGGCCAGCATGCACACCCACAGGTGTTGTTCCCAGTAGCTGAGCTCCACCATATCAAAGGCAATGGCTTCAGGGACTGCAAGGACAATGGCCACCACCCAGATCAGCACCACCTCCACTGCCTTCCACATGGGGATTCCTATTCCCTGGATCCGACTCCAGGATGCCACTGCTCGGTACCTGCCCAACATGCGAGAAAGCAACTGTCAGGAAGGTGTCAAGAGAATCCAGATTAGATGTCCCCAAAGCCCCTTTCTCTTATGCCTTCCCCCCCTCCCCCCGAACCTTCCCCTTCAGTGGGATGGGAAAGATCAGACAAAAGAGGTCAGCAGATGAACGTGATGGTACCTACCCATGGCCAATGTCTACTCGCCATTGAGGAGGTGCCACCCTTTCCCACCACCCCAGCAGGTGTTCCTCCACCTTTTCCAGCAGGATTTAAACTCTGACCCCTGTTGGATTTCAGCTGTTCACAACAGAGCATCCTGGTCTGAATGGGGTCCTGTCCTCATCTCCTACCAAGCCTGGAGACCAAGCCCTCCTGTGGTCTGCCTTCTGGTTACCATGAAGGGACAGATAGTTCTGGTGACCCTGATGTTCTCAGTAGCAAAGTCAGATATGGGCCAAGCTGGGCAAGGCAGAAGTTGTCTCTTACCTGTCAATGCTGAGAGCACAAAGACTCAGCACAGTGATTCCCACTGATGCCTTCTGGATGAAGGGGACCAGCTTGCAGACTTGGACACCAAAGGGCCAGTCCTTTGCCAGGAGCTGGGGAAGAACCAAAGGGTCACCAGGCTGCTTCAGGACACTGTGTCCAGCTTCCCATAACAGGAGGTGGTTGGCCACCACGCATGAGAAGCCCACAAGGTGTGAGAAGCCACAAAGAGCAGCTGAAAGCACCCTGAGGTCACCTGCACCAGGATCACACACTGTGAGGTCTCTGGTGTTTTGTGTTGTACTGGGAACTGTTCATCTCCCTTGTTGGGAGAGGAGTTAACACATGGCTGGAAGGATGATGCAGATGTTAGGTTCTGCATCCATATCTTGATGGGGGTCGGGGTGGATCTGAATCCTGAATGCCAGGATGGGCTTTGGGTGGCTTTCAGAGGGAAAAAAGGTGCCACCTGAAACAAAGTCTGGCAAGGTTATGTAGACACAGCAACTGGAGACCTTCTACCAGCCACCTCTGGTTGTTCTCACTGTCAGATGATATCCACCTTCTTCCTGCTTCAAATTTCATGGAGTCATGGAATGGTTTGGGTTGGAAGGAACCTTATAGATCATCTAGTTCCAACCCTCCTGCCATGGGCAGGGACACCTCCCACTAGCCCATCTTGCTCAAGGCCTCATCCAACCTGGTCTTGCACACCTCCAGGGAGGGGGCATCCACAAACTCCCTGGGCAACCTGTTCCAGTGTCTCACTACCCTCACAGTGAAGAACTTCTTTCTTACACTCAAGCTAAATCCACCCTCTTCCTTCTCCCCCTGCCACCCATTCTGCCCCAGTGCAGATCTCAGGTTCTCCTGAGGGCATTTATCGTCTCTCTTCTCTCCCATTTAGGGATGGTGGCTCTGACAGAAGCCCTGGTTTGTAGCACAGACATTTTCCTCCTTCCTTGGTGAGCCTTTACCAAGGCTCAGTAAATGAGCTAGGATAAAGAAGATCTGTGCTTAAGGCTGATCCACTGAACTGTGGTGGGACAGGTGGCCTCAGTGGACAATAATTTGGGGGCAGCTGAAATAAACATCAGGTTGTAACCTCAGGAGACTGCAGATGACTTAATTTGTGTGATTTTAAGTGGGATTTAGAAGATCTGGAAGGCTGTGTGCTTGTGTGTGTGTCCATAACACAGCCGTGGGTGAGAACACCTCTGCAGCCCCAGGAGTTGTTCTCTGAACTCTTTGTTTATGTTTCCCTCATCCTTTGGAGCACACAAACACCCTCCCCCCATCCCCTGCAGACATAGAATCGTAGAATTGTTAGGGTTGGAAGGGACCTTACAGATCATCTAGTTCCAACCCCCCTGCCATGGGCAGGGACACCTCCCACTAGATCAGGTTGCCCAGATCCATATCCAGCCTGGCCTTAAAAACCTCCAGGGATGAGGCTTCTACCACCTTCTACCCACATGGAGCCTGCAAAACAGAGGAGATATTGGCCAGGCCACCAAAATGGGAGCAGATCCCATCCCTGCAATCCCCAGGCTGCTGCAGAACTTGTTCCACATGGAACCTACCTTATAAACATTGATGGGCAGAGCAATGAGGATGTAGAGAAGGTCTCCAAGTGCCAAGCTGGCAATGAGGACGTTTGGCCCATTCCTCATGCACTTGTTCTTGTAAATGATCCTCAGGAGCGTGGAGTTGCCAATGATGCCCACGATGAAGATGGTGCAGGACACGATGGTGTTGATGTACTTGAAAATGTGTCTGATGTCTGCAGGCTTCACACACACAGGCAGCAGGGGGGGCTCAGAGCTGGTGCTCCTGGGAAGGTTCTCCGAGTGGTTGGACATCTTGGCATCCTGGAACAGGCTTGGCTGGACCAGACTGTGAGCCTGCTCCTGCTTCAGCACCTCAAAGGGGATGGTGCTCTCCTGGAAAGCTCTTGGGGTCTGGGTTTGTGCCCCCAAGAAGAGGCAGGTGAGGAGAACAGCCAGAGCTGTGGGAGCTGGGATCCTTGCCATGGACACCTGAACAGCAAAGCTGGCTGCAGAGGTCTTCATAATGCCCATGGGACGTCCTTGCTTGGGTTTTGGTTGGACCTGCAGATGGAGAAAGAGACAAGGGAGAGAACTTGGTTTGCAGAGGAAGGAAGAACATCTCTGTGAGGAGCACAAGCTGAGAGCCATGGGGCCTTTGAGCCTGGAGAAGAGCAGCCCCAGAGGGGATCTGAGCAATGCTCAGTAAGAGCTAAGAGGATAGGGCCAGGCCCTTCTCAGTGATGCCCAGTGACAGGACAAGGAGCAGTGGGCACAAACTGGAACCCAGGAGGTTCCATCTGACCAGGAGGAGAAAATTCTTTGGTGTGAGGGTGCTGGAGCCCTGGAGCAGGCTGCCCAGAGAGGTTGTGGAGTCTCCTTCTCTGGAGAGCTTCCAACCCCAGCTGGCCATTGTGATCCTGGGCAAGCTGCTGTGGGTGCCCCTGCTTGAGCAGGGGGTTTGGACTGGATGATCTCCAGAAGACCCTCACAACCCTCACCATGCTGGGATTCTAGGATCCTGTGAGACTGAATGAAAGGAATTCTGGAGAAAGTCCTTCATCAGAGTGATCAGAAATAGCTCCAGATGAGATCCCATCTGGTCAAAGAAGTTTCTCCTCCAGTTCAGATGGAACCTCCTGGGTTCCAGTTTAAGCCTGCTGCCCCTTGTCCTGTCACTGGGAACCACTGAAAGTCACCTTCTGTGCCTTCTGCCCTCCTCGATCCAGGACTACAAGCCTGATGTGAACATTTGGCCCCTGGGTGTTTGGCAAAAGGTCTCAGAGACTCCCAAAACCACTTTGTTTGGAAAAGACCTCTGAGGTCATCAAGTCCAACCATCAACTCAACACAACAAAGTCATGTGAGTGACTATCACAGGACACAGCTCACTGGATCCTGCCTGTCCCCTCCACAGCAGTGAAGAACAAGATCCCTTCTCCTCCATCCTGCCTTAGAACCCAGCACTTTGGTGAAAGAAAGCTTTGTTTGCTCCTCCTCAATAGCCCCTTCCCTCCTGCTCCTCCAAGCTGCCTTTCACATCTCCAACCCTTTCTCAAATGGGCTGAGAAACTGAGGCATGGGAGCATCAAGAAGCTTCTTCAGTGCCCAGTAGATGTGAAGCCAAGGCCAGCACTGCATAAGCTAAAATCCTCTGTGATTTGCTCCTGTTGCTGAGCATCTGAGGATGTGACTTGGTGCCTGAAAGGAACATTCCCAACCCACCTGATGGCATCTCCAACCCCTTCCCATCTGAAGGAATCCCCATCCCACCTGAAGGAATCCCCATTCCACTTGCCTGGCTGGGGCTCTCAGCTTAGACACATGAAAGTGGAAATGTCCTTGATGCTGTGATGAGTCCAAAGCTCAGCTGAAACCACTGGAGTCAGGACATGGAATTCAAAGAACATTGCCAGAGTGGAGAAGAGCTGAAGACCATTGTCATGACCCTGGCACAACCTGCTTTCATCTGGAAGATGCCATGCATGGGGTGAGGGGCTTGGGATTCCTCTTGTCTGGAAGCCCAGCAGAGCCCACCACAGCTCAGGAGGCATCTTCATCTCAAGGCAGCCTCTCCCACCATGGCATGATGCCTGCTTTGTCCTGCCTGGACAGGGCTGGCTGTCCTCAAGAGCAGCTCCCCTTGGGTTCTCCTGCCTGACTAACCCCACCAAATGGACCTTTTCTGCAGATGAACTCCTGCAGCAAAAATGCCATGGGTGGGGGAAAGGGGGGAGAAAGGTAAACAATGACACCACTCCCAGCTTCCTCCCTGCCCTGAACACAACCTGCTCCATAAGCAGAAGGACTTCCCCCACTGAGGTGTGCTGGGTTACTTCTGCACCTTCTCCCTGCCCACCAGCTGGACCTTGCACAGGCACTGTGATCCCTTCAGCATCTCCCCCAGGTTGGGGTGGACCCGAAAATCATGCAACAAAACCTCACCCGGAAGCAAGAAAACATTTTGTTTGCAAAATAACACATGGAAGAGCAAAGATGCTCACTGGAGTTGTTACCTTCCTCATCACCACCGAGGCTGGATGTTCCTCAGATGAGTTTCTCTCACAGCTCCATCCCCCCACATGGGCAGCTGGACATGTGCTGCAGGGCCTGGGACAACTGAAGCGTGGTAGATCCTGGGGTTTGCTTTCCTGCCTGGGTTGGTGCTCAGGGGAATGTTTCTGCTTCTGGTGACTGCCTGAGGTCCCCAGGGGTTATATAGAAAATCGTGGAGCTTCCCCCCCACCCCCACCCCAAGAGCAGCCCCACAGCCAATGGGTGAAGGGTGGGGATGGAGGAGGGTGAAGGAGGAGCAACGTGGGACAGCCCCAAGGAGGCAAAAATAATAATAATAAACAAATAAAGCTGGAGGAAAGGGCGGAGGGAGGAGAAGGGAGGAGGAGGGAGGAGGGAGCTGGGGGAAGGCTGCTGGCTGCTACAAACATTGAAGGAATGGGCTTGGAGAAGCTTCATGGCTCTGCTTTGGTGAAGGAAGCTGCAGCCCCCACCACCTTCAGGGAGAGGAGACATCAAAGCCACCTCAGCCCAGGGCGTGTAAAGCCAGCTGCTCCATGCCCTGCCTTTGAGGGGTTCAGCAGAAAGATGAGCACAGCAAGCCTTGGGGAAGGGATGTGTCCTCTGGCAGAGAGGGCAGAGGAGAAGAGGTGCTCTTGGAAGTGCTGGGCAGGAACAAGCCTCATTTTCAACAAATCCTGGAATGGTTTGAGTTGAAGACACCTTTAAACCTCATGCAGTCCAACCCCCTGCAGTCAGCAGGGACAGCTGCAACTAGAGCAGGTTGCTCAGAGCCACAAACAATCTGACCCAAAATGGTGCCAGGGATGGGACATC
Organism: Indicator indicator; assembly: GCF_027791375.1. Lineage (NCBI taxonomy): Eukaryota > Metazoa > Chordata > Aves > Piciformes > Indicatoridae > Indicator > Indicator indicator. The sequence continues at coordinate 16,550,377 of NC_072026.1, forward strand.
TTCCACCTCTCTGGAACACCTGGGCCAGGCTCTCACCACACTCAGTGTCAAACATTTCTCCCCCTTCTCCAGTCTGAATCTCCCTCTTTGAGTTGAAACCATCAGCCCATGTCCTGTCATCAGCATCAACTGGAACCTTTGTTATCTGGTGCCCAGGGACAGGACAAGGGGCAATGAGCACAAACTAGAGCCCAGGAGATTCCATCTGGACTGGAGGAGAAAATTCTTTGGTGTGAGGGTGCTGGAAGCCTGGAGCAGGCTGCCCAGAGAGGTTGTGCAGTCTCCTTCTCTGGAGAGCTTCCAAACCCAGCTGACCATTGTGATCCTGGGCAAGCTGCCGTGGATGACACTGCTTGAGCAGAAAGGTTGGGCTGGATGATCTGCAGAGGTCCCTTCCAACCCCCACCATGCTGGGACTCGGGGATATACCCTGTTATAGGCACAAGATGGTTCAGATTCCCTCTCATCTTGAGGTCTGGCCAATGAGAACTTGACCAGCCCAACTTTTCTCTGTGGCCAGGGATTGTAAACAGGGTAGAGATCATCCCTGCTGGGTGTTTGGGAACGTTCTTCCTTCTCTGTTCTTCTCCACTGAATCACTGCCACTGTTCCTTGAAGATGTGATGAACCAGAACTGTGGAAAATCCACCAGAGATGACCCCTAGCTCAAAAGAGCAGAGAACAAACTTCCACTCAGTCTTTTCTCTCTCCATCCTACTAAGCAGCCCAAACTGGAGAGTCCATCTTAGGGATCTGTCCCCCTCCCATCTCTCTGTGTCTTCTCAAGCCTTGGCAGATGTCTGCTCTGCAGACTGAGATGTGATAGTGCCTGGACAGGTATGTCCCCAGCAGCACTTTGGTCCAACCAGCTCAGGTGCCAGGAGCAACAGGGGTGGTGAGCAGGTGGTGAGAGATCTGGTTTTCTTGGGTTGTTCTTAGGTTGAATGTTCTATTTGTAGCTGTCTCTTGCTGCTTTTTTTTGGGTGGAGAAGGCTACTTTTGGAGTCTGCTTGAGGAGCTTGCTTCTCACTTGCTTTGCTCACATTGCCATGTAGTCATCAGACCCAGCTTCAGTCTTCCTTTGCCCATCTCATCTCAGCTTGTGGCAGGCCACATGAACCCCAGAAGATGGAAATGGAGGGTAAAGCCAGCTGCTGCTCAGGGCTGGAAGGGTACAACTCATCTCTGACCTTGCTGCAGGGGCAGCCAGCTGGTCCCCTCCTCTTTTGGTCAGTAGTGCTCATAGATGTCTCCGACTTGCAAAAGTGCACCAAAGGTAACCCTGGAACTCAGTAAAGCATTTCTGCACCTTGGTGGTGCCTGTGACACTGAGGCTGGGCCTTTGGTCTGGGTCAGGGTGGTGGCAAACAAGTTCATTACCATCTGGGGTCTTTGAAGGGCTTCAGGAGGTGACCTCCCACCATTCTCTAAGTGACTCTGCCCCTCTGATCCCCATACAGATCAGAAGCTGTGCCCCTCAGATAGTTCATCTCCACCTTGGTAGGAGTCAAGGTGCATTGGCTGATGGCTCCTTTAACCCTTTGGCCTCCTGGGAGGGCTGCAGCTTCCCCTGGGCTCTCTTCCCACAAGCCTCCTCTCCTCCTGACCCCAGTGGGGAGGTGTCCTGCAGCCCTATTCTGGGACAGCCACATTTCTGCATGTGACAGGGGAATGAATGGGACTTTTTGTTCTGCTGGAGACAAGGGGTGGCTTCAGCCCCCTCTGGAGACCCCCAGGAATGTCAAGGGTCACTTCAATGATCAGAACCTTCTGAAATAAGCCATGGTGCAACCCAGCAGCAACCAGAAACACAGCATCACGGAGGCAAGCAGCAGCGTCCTGGGATCCAGGCTGGATGGGGCCTTGAGCAACCTGGTCTAGTGGAGGTGTCCCTTCCCATGGCAGGGGAGGGGGAACTAGATGACCTTGAAGGCCCCTTCCTACCCAAACCGTTCTGTGAGTCCATCCTGCACCAGCTGCCCTTCCATGTTGAAGAGGACATGCCAAGTTGGCTGTCTGTGCACTCTGGGATTCTCTTTGGCAGTAACTTTAGGTCCAGCACTCCCAGTTTGAGACACCCATAGGAAGGAGCTCTCCAGAGCTCTGAGCTAACCATGGAAGTTGTTCCTGGCCTTTGATCTCCACCCCTCCTGCCCATCTTGGAGTAAACCATCCCAGGGGAGCTAATTTCTAAATCCTTAAGGCTGCAGCAGCAAAGTAAAGCCAAGTCCCATGGTCTTGGTGTCTCAGGTGTGATCTATGCACCTTCACGGTCCAGAGTATCCACCCCTCACAGCTTCACCAGCTGTGGAACATGTTGGTAGCTCTCTAGGCAAAGCCACTGACACAGCAGCCCTTAAAGCCTTCTTCTGCTCCAAGCATGAAGCTCCTGCAGATAAAGGAGTATGGAATGTCCCCCAAGAGTCACTTGTGCCCGAGTTTTTGTGTGGGATCAGATGAAGAATCATTTCAGAGGTTCATCATGCTCCTCCCTAACATCTGGACACTTACAGGCTCATTGACCCTCCTTGCAGAATGAAGGCAGCTGTTGACCCTGGGCTGGTCATGGCTCTCAGGACCCTTAGGACACAAATTGGTCTTAATGACCCTGAGCAGGCTCACCTGAGCTCTCCACCTACACCCATGGGCCCTGGTCTCCTGTTTAAGTTCAGGCAGTCTCCATTGTGCTCCTACTTGTGCTCCTGCTTGACTGTGGGTTCTGCTGAGCTGTCCCTAGGCTGGTTTGATTTCAAGGTGTCACCAGAAGATTGCCAAATTATTTCAGCTCTTGGTTGGTCCAGTGCTGCTCTGCTCACCTTGCTTGGGTACTTCTAGCCCCTTGGCTCCTTGTCCTTGAGGGACCTGCTGGTCTTTGTGGTGCCCTGTGGGAGGTGGGAGGATGCCCTGTGGTAGAGGTGAGATGGGGAGGAGAACTTTGTGGCTGAGGGATGTGTGTGTGGAACCTGCCTCTAGAGGGAGAAGCTACATCCAGGTTGGCCTCCTGAGCTCACCTTGGGGAAGCAATGGGCTTTATCCTGGTGACCACATTGTTGTTTGTTTCACCCCTTTGCATCTCTCATTTTCTTTGCCCTCCTGCCCTGCTTCAGCATCCTGGATGTCTCCACATTCCCTCCCTGACTCTCCCACTCTGAGTCCCATTTTGACCCTCTCCTGTAGTTCCTTATCTATTGAACTGGGGAGCCTACAACTGGACCCAGTGCTCCAGCTGTGGCCTCACCATGGCAGAGTAGAGGGGAGGAGAACCTCCCTTGAGCTGCTGGCCACACTCTTCTTCATGCACCCTGGGAGCCCATTGGCCTTCTTGGCCCCAAGAGCACATTACTGGCTCATGGTAAATTTGTTGTCCAGCAGGACTCAGCAATCCCACCCCTGACCTGGACCAGCCCAAGAGGTGATCTTGCATGGACAACACACAATGAAACCTCCAGCAGTTTCAGGCTGGATCTCCCCAGGTTCTGCTGATGCTCTCTGGGGGCTAGAGAGCAGACACTGCTGGAGCATTTGCTTCTGCTGCATGCAGCCACAGCCCTTCCCACCAGTCAGGGGGGCTGAGGGGGGGAATAGGCTTGGGGTGCTGGGGCTTGTCCTTCCTGTTGGAGCAGGAGTTGTCCCAGGAATTGGCTGTCCTGCACAGCCAGATCCCTGCTGTTCCCACGAGCCCACACTGACCCCAGGCTTGATGTTTTCTCTGCTCATTACTCTCTTATCAGCTGAGGCCCAGTGCAGCCAAGCTGGCTGGAGATGACAGGACATCTGCAGCTCTGTCTTCTGAGGCATGGACAGTTTCATCACACAAGCAGAAAGGGAAGCTTGCCAGCTTCTTCTCTTTGAAAGTTGTCCTCTCTGTGCTGGTGTCAGGGCTGAGGGTGCTGGTGTGTATGTGACTTCCTGCTCGACGTGTGATAGACCATGGCTGAGATGAGCAGAAGCCTCTTGGCATCTTCAGATGTTTTAGAGGACAGCCCTGGCTGCAAGCCACCGGAGTTCAGGGAAAAGAAAGCTGGGGAGGGACTTTTTAGGATGTCAGGTAATGATAGGACTAGGGAGAATGGAACAAAAATAGGAATGGGTAGATTCAGATTGGATGTTGAGAAGAAATTCTTCCCCATGAGGGTGGAGACACTGGAACAGGTTGCCCAGGGAGGTGGTGGAAGCCTCATCCCTGGAGGATTTTAAGGCCAGGCTGGATGTGGCTCTGGGCAACCTGCTCTAGTGTGCAGTGTCCCTGCCCATGGCAGGAGGGGTGGAACTGAATGATCCGTGAGGTCCCTTCCAACCCTAACAATTCTATGATAACCGCACCCCTCATGAGTGGAGGGACCTGTTAAGAAGGTCTCAAACCGTGCATGTGCTGCTGAAACAGGTGTGATGGGGGATGTTGATCCTGACCTGGTTTCTCCAGAAACCCCCCAAATCCTAAGGATTCTCTAGAGATAGATGGAAGTATCTACCAAGCATTACCCTGGGGTTCAGCCCAACTTGGCATTGTCAATAGATGGAAAGTCTGAGAAGTCTCCAGCCTTCAGCTTTGTAGGGAAGGATGTAGGAAAGCGCTGGGAAAGGATATAAACAGGAGGTTCCACCTCAACACGAGGAGGAACTTCTTCACTGTAAGGGTCACAGAGCACTGGAACAGGCTCCCCAGGCAGGTTGTGGAGTCTCCTTCTCTAGAGGCTTTCAAGATCCATCTGGATGTGTTCCTGTGTGACCTGTGCTGGATTCTATGGTTCTGTTCTGGCAGGGGGGGTGGACTTGATCTCCAGAGGTCCCTTCCAACTCCTACCATCCTGTGAGTGTGCCCTTTCTGTGCTACATCTACTGGGGATTTCCTCATAGAGCCTTTGGAAGACTTAGATTAACTTTGGGGTTTCTGATTTATTTCCCCTTCTCCCCACTCTTGTTTTTTATCAAAACTGGAACCCTTTGTGGAAGTGTTCCTGGTCTGCTGGCAATGCTCCTCTTGCCCTCGTTGGGATTTGGTGGGAAATGATTGTGGATTTGGGGTTTTTATGTATTTTACTTGTCATGTATTTTGAGGAATCTGTTCCATTGAAGTTGTTTGGACTGACCACACTGACTACAAGGAATTAAAAGTCAAATCAAATCCTAGCAGAGATCCAGCCACTTCATGCCAAGCAACTGAGGAGATCCTCAGACCCTCCTGTGATCATGGGAGTTGGAGACTGGCTGTCAGCTGGTGCGAATCATCATCGACTTGGTCAGGACCATACCAGCAGAGGAGCAGAACCACAGAATCATTAAGGCTGGAGAAGACCTCCCAGATCTAGTCCAACCTTTCATACAGCACCAGCATGACCACTGGGCCATATCCCAAAGTGCCACATCTACTTATGTTTTCTGAACACCTCCAAGGATGATGACTCTTGCACCTCCCCGGGCAGCCTGTCCCAGTGCCTCACAGCTCAGTGGTGTCTCCTACCTCCCACTCCCTCACTCTGCTTAACAAGCTGCTGAGATAAAGCTTGGCCACATAGGTCATTGCTCCTGAAAGAACTGCAGATAATTATAGAAGGATTAATGGCCTCTTCCTGAAGAGCCACCAGTGTGGGCTTCATCTTCTTCAAGCACTGCTGACCTTTCCAGGAAATAGGAATGAGGAAACATAGTGGGAGATGGCTTGGGTCAACAACATGGAATGTGGACTCTTAAAGTTATGCGGAGGAGAGAGTCTGATGTGGTTCTCCATGTCCAACCACCACCCTTGCTACAGTTGGCTGGTTACAGTGATGAGGTCAAAGAGTGAAGAGCAGAATGCCTCAGAGGGAGTGGAAAACACCTTTGGAGTAAGAAGAACGAGGAATACCCAAGTGTGTATCACCTCTCCTGACCTGAGGAATACCCAAGTGTGTATCACTTCTCCTGACATCTGAGAGGACATGAGGAACACCCAAGTGTGTATCACCTCTCCTGACATCTGAGAGGACACCCTTCTCTTCTGAGCTTTGGTTGGATTCTGGGGAAAGTGAGGAAAAGCCAAAGATAGAGTGAGAAATTCAAGGGCTTCTTCATGCTGGGCTTTGCTGATCACTGATAACTCAACAGCTTGGTAGCCAGCTGAGCAGTGAGCCATGAAGAGCAGGTGGTGGCTAACTTGCAAGTGACCTGGTCAATCATGTGCTGGCTTCAAAATCACACTTTGAAACCCAAGGGGGAAAGCAAGTCCATGAATGTCAAAGACAAGGGAGAAATCTCTGCCTTTGGAAATCCCCAAAGGAGGATCTGAGCCTTTTGGACAAATCAGCTGTCAGAAACCCATCCATTCACCCACAGAAGTCCTCATCCCATTTAAATCTCCCTTGAGGTCATCTTCATGCCAACAGCATCAAGTCCTTGTTTCTACTCCTGAAGTTAATGCTGCCAACATCCAAGTCTCTTTGGTAACCCTTGCAGCTCTCCTTGATGTCCTACTCATTGTTTCCAAGTGTCCATTGCAAGCACCTTGTCCTTTCTTTGGTAACCCTGAGAGCACTCCAGGGTCTCCTTGTCCTTTGGTAACCCTGGTAGCTCTCCTCAGTGTCCTCCTCCTTGCTTACAAGTGTCCATTCCAGACAGAATTGTCACTTATCCTTTCTTTGAGGGGATTTACCAGAGTTATCAAAGACAGGACACCATTCTGGATGCAGTGGGCACTTGTAAACAATGAGCAGGACATTGAGGAGAGCTACCAGGGTTACCAATGTCCTGCTCATTGTTTACAAGTGCCTATCCCAAACAGAATGGTCACCTTGTCACAGGCTCACAGGATGTTAGGGGTTGGAAGGGACCTCTCAAGATCATCAAGTCCAACCCCCCCTGCCAGAGCAGGACCATAGAATCCTGCACAGGTCACACAGGAATGCATCCAGATGGGTCTTGAAAGTCTCCAGAGAAGGAGACTCCACAACCCCTCTGGGGAGCCTGTTCCAGGGCTCTGTCACCATCATGCTGGAGGGGATGAGCTGAAGGAGGCAACATCAAACTTGGCCCCAGAGCCTAGGGTGAGTCAAGTGACATGAGTTGATGGAGGGGCTTGGAGAAGGTTTGCATCCTGCTGGAGTGGAGCTGGAGTAAAACTGCAGGGGGGAAGATAAAAAGGAGCTGGCTTCTAAAAGAAGGATGGCCTGGGGCCAGCCCCCAGTCACACATGTGAGGGCTGACTGGTTTCATGTGAGGCTTCTCAATGGGGGCTCTGTGTGAGGAGACACTGGCCCTCTGTGGAGGGCTGCACGTCCCAGCAGAGCTGCTGGGTCACAAGCAGTGCATGTGACTGCAGCCCTACCCCAGTGTGGGCCACCACTGCCAGCCCATCTTGGTGCTGGAATTCAGGACAGTGTGTGGTGGGGACATCTTGTCTTGGGAAGCCTCCTCCTGCTCCATTAACTGCTAGAAGCAGGAGAGTTGAAGGCAATGCTTTGGGTGGGGGGTGGTGGTGGTGGGTTTTTTTTTTGAGGGCTTGGGTAATAAAAATGGTTCCAATGTCTCATCTAAGGCTTCTGCAATGCTGTCATCTGGGGAGCTTTGTGGGCTCCTGCACACAGGAGCTGTGCAATGTGGATCTTACTGCTCTGGGCTTCTGAGAAGAAGGTTGTTGTTTTTTTTTTTTCTTGTGGATGCTTCTTGTTTGTCACCCACAGGATCTCCTTTGGTGTTTAAGATGGGAAAGAAGAACCTCAACATCAGGAGAAACATCTTTGCTGTGAAGTCTCAGAGCCCTGGAGCAGGCTGCCCAGAGAGGTTGTGGAGTCTCCTCTGGAGAGCTTCCAAGCCCAGCTGTCCATTGTGATCCTGGGCAAGCTGCTGTGGGTGTCCCTGCTTGAGCAGGGGGTTGGAGTAGATGATCTCCAGAGGTCCCTTCCCACCCCCACTGCACTGAGATTTTGTGTTATGGGCAGTAGCTGATGCTGGCTTTTTCTGAAGAACATATGAGAGTGGGAGGTTCCTGCATGCTGAGATGTTCCTCCACCAATGAGAGCACTGCAGACCCTGACAATACTCACTTTGCTAGCAGGTGGGACAGCCCTGCATGCTCTGAGACAGCCTCCAGAGGGAAGGAGCTGGGATGCACAAGAGTCTCACCACCCAAGTGTAAGTAGGTCAGAGATGGGGGAAGGAAAGAGCACCAAGAGCAGATGAGATGAGAGCCAAGTGCAGAGTGTCTTGGTGCTGTGATAAAAAGCTATAGGAGAAAACAACACTTCCTACACTGAGCCAAGGACCCTTTCACAGTTAGAAGATCACCTGGACCTTTCCTGACTCTTTTCTGTCTCCTTCACTGGAAGCCACCATCGCTCATCTCTGATCTTCCTCATGTGCTCTTCACATCTAAAAAACCCTTCTGCAACAGGGCATCTCCTGATCTAGTGGAGGGTGTCCCTGCCCATGGCAGGGGGGTTGGAACTAGATGATCTTTGGGGTCCCTTCCAACCCTGGCAATGGTTCTGTGATTTCAGGAAGCCTTCAGTCCCTCACTTTGCGTCCACCCACAACCAACTCTACCTAACCTGCTGGTTGCCCACCTTGTTCTCACAATCCACTGGTCTGGAGGTGTCCTGGCCTCCAGAGGGTACCTCCAAATCTTTTACAAAGCCTTTTCATGCCAAGTTCTTCCTATGGCAGGGTGCAGCCTGCCAAACCTGGACAAGTTTATCTGTCCTCTTCAAGAGAAGGAAATTACCTCAGCCCATGGGGACAGGAGGAAGTCTTTGAAGACCTCAGGTGGGCCTCTTCTGTGGGTTAGTCAGTATTACAAGATCTGAATCCTGTAGCCAGGCAATTGTTCCCCATCCTGTGTGGTTTGGTCCGCCTGAGGTGTTGACCCAGTCGTGGAGGTGGTGTCAGCATGGATGGAGTAACCCTTCCCAGGTGGTGGGGTAGCCAAAGCTTTCCCATCATGACTCCTTGATGTGCCTGCTCTTCATGTATGTCCTACAGATCTACTGACATTGACATCACCTAAAGCTAGGTGATGAAGGTCCCAGCCCTGCTGGTTAATTAATGGGGGCTCCAACCTATTGAGGCTCAGCTGCCCTGTGGACACCTCACTGACCCTTGAAGGATGACTGCCCAACAACTTGAGGTGTGTAGATATGATGGTGGGAACACCTTCCTCCTACCAACCCACCTATGGGTGGCCTTTAGGGGACACTGCCTGGTGCAGAGCAAAGAGACCTCTCTGGTGGTGGTGGCTGAACTGAGCCCTCAGTGCCTTCCTCTTGAGCTGGAAGCAGGAGCAGAATAACAATTGGAGATGAACCACAGGAACCTTCTTCATCATCTCCAACTTTGATGGGACAGTGGCAGTGCTTAAAGGGTGAGCTGGGCCTGCCTGTTTAGCTTAAGCTGGACACCCAGCAGATCATGTCGGTGGCTTCAAAGTGAAGTTTGTTTCTGTCTTCTGCTCATTAACAGCCTCCTGGAGACACCCAGAAGCCATCTCTGAGGTCCAGAGTGTCACAAAAACATGGAAAGGTTAATTGAAGGCAAGGGGAAAACAAGAATCCCAGCTCTGACCTTCTTGGGCTGCCCTTGTTATGCTAACAGTCTGGTGCAGGCAGATTTAATGACTCCTCATTACCCTGCTACCTAATTAACCTCCTGCCCTCAAGCACAGAGTCTCAACCAGAACCTCCCTGCCCAGGAACCTCCTTCTGCCAGCAGCCCCCAAGGATTAAGGAGAAGAGGTTGGGAAGAAAGATGGTGACAGATATTTTAACTGGGCCTGTTGGACTCTGGATGATCTTGAGAGGTCCCTTCCAGCTCCCACCATGGTGACATTCTGGGGTGTAGATGTAACATCCTTGATGGGGACAGGCTTTTGAGCAGGGCCTGTTATGACAGGAGAAGGGCTGATGGTTTGCACTCAGAGGGAGATTCAGACTGCAGAGAAGGGAGAAATGTTTGACACTGAGGGTGGGGAGAGCCTGGCCCAGGCTGCCCAGAGAGGTGGGAGATGACCCATCCCTGGAACCATTGCAGGTCAGGTTGTTTGGGGCTCTCAGCAATCTGCTCTGGTTGCAGCTGTCCCTGCTGACTGCAGGGGGGTTGATTAGGTGACCTTTAAAGGTCACTTCCCACCCAAACCAGCCTGGGGTTCTGTGAAGCCAGGTTGCTGCTCATCTCTCTTTACTCTGAAGAGATTTCCTATCATCAATGGTCTACCAGGCACACTTGGTGTCTGGATCTTATCCTGGATCTCTTCCCAGGGACAGGCCATCCCAGCAACAGAGGGAGATGATCTTTAAGGCCCCTTCCAACCCAATCCATTCCATGGCTCAATAATCTCCAGCACTGCCAGGCTCTAATCCCTGTGTGGCTTCCAAATGATTCCCATTCAACAGAGGGGAAGGGCAGTGGTTGGGGTCTCTCTCCACTGGGATGACTTTGTGGCAGCTAGTGGTGTCAGCTGGGGTGGGATAATCTCTTTGCCCATCACCTCTGATGCTGAGATGGGAGAGAGCTGGCACTGGACTGGGCAAAACAATCCTTCATGGTAAGGATGCTCATGCCAGAGGTAAGAGCTGGATCAGAGAGAAGGGGAGAGACCTGGAGAGCTGCACCCATGATCATGGAGGAAGGAGTGGAGGCAGCATCTGCTGCTTCTGGTGATGAACCAGCTTGAAATTGCCTCTTGGATTTCACCTCCCTGCTGCTGGGTTTGCAAGCATTCCTTTGCCAGGCTGCTCCCCACCCAGGTTCCTTCACCTTGGTGGGGATCAGACTTGTTGCCACAACTGTTTGGAGTAGAATAAAGTTAATCTGCGTGCTCCAAGAAATGGATCAGTTGGTCCTTCAGACTGCCACCACGATGCCATCTGTGCCCCCTGACCTGTTGCTGGAAATTCATGGGGCATTAATACAACCTCTTGCAGCCTCCACTGTGTGGGACCAGAGAGAGGATCCAGCTTCAGCATGAGATGGTTGCTCTTTGAGGTGATTTCTGTGGAGAAATGCTCAGAAAGGTCTCTGGGATCTGTTTTCCCATGATGGCAACCAAACATAGACTGTTGTGAGCCTTGCAGGTTGTGGGCAGAGAGCTGGTGGCAGCTGCCATTGCTTGGTGGGGTCTGGTCCTGCCTCTGAGGGGTGAAGCTTATGAAAAGGGAAAGCTGAGCCACCAAATATGAGACCAGCCAGTGTCTTCTGGGCGTTTGCTACAGGAACTTGAGGGTTTTCCCTTGGTATCCAGCCTGGGAGAAGTCAGTGAGTGCTATGCATGGATGGAGAACACATGGCACTGTGACCACAGTCTCCAGCAGAGTTGCTGAACACCTTGGTTCAAGATCCTTCTAGGAACAGATGAGCAACTGTGGAAACTCTGGGGCAAACTGTGGGGAGTGAGGAAAAAATGAGCAGGAGCATCTTAGAGGGCCACAAAGCCATGTGACAGGAGAAGAATGCAGCAGCCCAAACTCAAGTGAGATACTGTCACCCCCAGCCCTCCCTGAGAGTGCAATGGTCTGCAGGGCTTAGCTCAGCACTGCTGGCAGGACATGAGGCTCTGCAGGTCATTGCCACATCAAAAGAAGGAAAGAAAGGACTTTTTTTGGAGTTCACTCTGCAGAACATTTACCCAGAGCTGAACTTCTCTCCAAGCTGCTGGTTTGCTCTCATCCTGCCTGTCTGCCTGTCTCATTGGCAGAGTCCAGCCCAGAGTGCTGGCAGCCCCAGTGTCTGTACTGGATGTTCATGTGCCTGTTTGTTGCACTGGGACAGAGCCCACATGTGGGGAGCAGGAGAAAGATGCTGCTCCCTCTGCCTGTGCCTTGCCCTCCCCTCTCCCTCCCTGCAAATCGTTGATGTTGTTGCTATAGAACAGTGAGGAAATGCCTCCTGGGCTCAACTGCTTGGGCTAATGGCAACCATAACAAGCTCAAGGGGTCCTGCATGCTGCATTTGAATGTGGGTTAGGTGTTGGGTAGAAGGCTGCACTTGATGGTCTTGGAGGTCTTTTCCAACTTCATACATTCTATGGTTCTATGATTCTAGTGGGGTCCCAGGTCCATGTACCACTTGCTTCATTCTCACGCTCTCTGGGGGCAGGAGAAGACACTGACAGAAGATTCTCTGGGGGCAGGAGAAGGGGTAAGCAGGACAGCATGGCTTCTGATGGTGCTTTCTTGGTGTCCTGACATGGTTTAGTTGTCTTTCATGTCCTGTCAGTTATGAGTCCTTGGCCTTTCCCCTCATGCTTGTCTCTCTCTCACTTACGGGTGTGATACCATACTTCAGGAGCTGCTATACTGGGAGTGCTGCTCTGTCTGATGCAAGGCTGAGATGGGGTCTGACAGCCCTGCTGTGGCAGAAGGAACTGCTCTGTCCTCAGTGTAGCCCTAGACATCCTCTGGAAATGGTGGAGTCCTTCTGTCCTCAGCTCTGTAAGTGATGGTCTCATCTCTGCCCCAGCTCTGCAGAACTTCAGCTGTGTACATGCTGCCAGGTGATGGTGCCAAGAATATTTCCAGGTGCTAGAGGGACAAAGAACTGCTGGAGTGAGTCCAGTGGAGTCTGGGAAGATGCTGAGGGCCTGGAGCATCTCTGTGAGGAGCAAAGGCTGAGAGCCCTGGGGCTGTTGAGCCTGGAGAAGAGTAGCCCCAGAGGGGATCTGATCAGTGCTCAGCAAGAGCTAAAGGACCTGTGGAGGGCAAGAGGGTGGGGCTGGGTTCTTCTCAGTGGTGCCCAGGGACAGGACAGGGGGCAAGGGGCAGTGGGTACACAGTGGAACCCAGGAGGAGAAACTTGTTTGGTGTGAGTGTGCTGGAGCCCTGCAGCAGGCTGCCCAGAGAGGTTGTGGAGTCTCCTCCTCTGCAGAGCTTCCAACCCCCCCCCTGGCCACTGTGATCCTGGGCAAGCTGCTGTGGGTGGCTCTGCTTTAGCAGGGGGGTGGACTGGATGATCTCCAGAGGTCCCTTCCAACCCCCTTCATGCTGGGATTTTGTGCAAGACCCTGGGCTGCTGCCTCAGGACAAGGGACTGCTGTTGGCCAGAAGATGGTGCTGGTGGGAAGGGGATTGAAGACCTCCCTCCACTTCTGCCGGTAGAGGAAAGCTTAGATTTATCTCCCCGCCTCCCTCCTCCCCCCCTTCCCTTTTCCTCTAAGAACCACTGCAAAAATAACTCAGCATCTGAAATGGTCCCAGCCCCACCACCGAGTTATTTATGACACCCACCAGGTCCCTGAGAGCCTAACTGCAGTAACTGGAGACCTGTGAGGAGAAGACTGCTTCTGGGCAGAGGATTCTCTGGTCAGCTAATGGAAGCACAACGCTGACTGATAATGGGTTTGGGGTGATTTATTGTCCCCCAGGACCCTTTTCATAGCATCCTCCTGAATGGTTGGCCCAGGCCAGGCTCTCCCAGCAGTGAGGTAGCTCTGGGGATTCCCCCAAAATGGTAGTGGTGGTGGTGGGACCTCGTCCTGGGGATCTTGTGAGGGCTGTGAGGATTCACAGGATGGTTTGGGTTGGAAGGGACCATGAAGACCATCTAGTTCCCACCCCCTGCCATGGGCAGGGACACCTTCCACTAGCCCAGGTTGCTCAAGGTCCCATCCCACCTGGCTTTGAACACCTCCAGGGAGGGGACATTCATGACCTCCCTGGGTTTTTTCTGCCACATCTTTGGCCATGTGTTTCATGGCACTTCAGGCCATGGGGTAATGGGCATGGTGGTGTTGGGCTGATGCTTGGACTTGATCTCAGAGGACTTTTCCAACCTTAATGATTCTATGCCTGGGGGCAGTCACCTCTGCAACAGGCTGTGGAGCTGCACTGGGAGCTCTGGTCCTCCCAGTTGCAGCTGCTCATAGAAGTGCAGAATGGTTTGGGTTGGAAGGGACCTTGAAGGACATCTGCTCCAATCCCCCTGCCATGGGCAGGGATGTGGTGTGGTTGCTCTGATTCTCTTGCCCATGCTGCCTGCAGGGCTGCCGGCTCCTGGTGAAGGGAGGCCTTCCACCTGCCCCTAGCCAAGGTGAGAAGTATTGAAGTCATCTCCTATCCCTGATGGCTTTCCTCCTCCCATCTATGCACCTACATGGGTTCTCCTCTCACCTCACTGCCAAAGCCCCTCAAGATCCAAAGGCTTGGACCTGTAGCAATGAGCAGAGCTCTGCTTTGCTTCCATCACATCCTCAGCCTGCAAGGGGTCTCTACCAAAAGCAGAGCTTGCTGCATCTTGGGAGCTGCTGCACAGGAGCTGGTTGCTCTGCTGGGTTTGTTTTTCAAGCCTTCCAAGCTTGGGACAACTTAAACAAGAGATTTTCAGGAGGTTAGGGGTGGTGAGACTTTGGGTTTGGTGCAATACGCGGCAGAATGTGAGGAGGAAGCTGCTCTAGGACCCAGTGACATCCAGGGATTAAGAAGCCTCTCTGAGTGTGGTGGTGAAGCTGGGACTCAGCACTGAGCAAACTGCTTCTGCCTCCTGGTGGCTACAGAAGCTTTTCCCTTTCCTCAAGGAATAAAGGAGGCAGCTGTGGTGGAGGAAGCATCTTGTGTCCTTCATGCTCTGGGGGCTCCTGTGCATGTCTTACTGTGGCCTTTCAGTGCTGAAAGAGGCCCAGGAGAAAGATGGGATTCTTCAACCTGGAGAAGGGAAGGCTCCAGGGAGACCTTCTGGTGACCTTTCAGGACTTCAAGAGGACCTACAGGAAAGCTGACATTTGAGCAGAGCCTGGTGTGACAGGAGAAGGGGTAATGGTTTCAACTCAGGAGGGAGAATCAGACTGGAAAGAAGGGAGAAATGTTTGACACTGAGGGTGGTGAGAGCCTGCCCCAGGTTGCCCAGAGAGGTGGGAGATGTCCCATCCCTGGCACCATGGCAGGTCAGGTTGTTTGGGGCTCTGAGCAATCTGCTCTAGTTGCAGATGTCCCTGCTGACTGCAGGGGTTTGGACTGGATGACCTTTAATGTCTTTTCCCACCCAAACCAGTCTGGGATTCTGTGATCTCAGGTGTGCTTGGGACTGAGGTTCAGATCTGCCCAAGGACTGTGGGGAGATGCTGGCTTTGAGGCTCCCAACCCACAAGACAGAGCACTGATGGTTCCTGGACGCCCCAAAAGGCTGACAGGTGACAAAGAAGTCCAATGCAGGATGAGGTCTGATCTCTAGGAGTGGAAGGTGTTGCTCTGTCTCCAGCAAGGGATCCTGGGTGCTCATGCTGGCAGTGAAAGGACATTTCCAGTGTCACTTGTCCCTTGGCATCTTTCAGGTGAAGCTACTGTTGCCAGAACAGGGCCAGAGCTGAGCCCCACTGGTGTGAACTCACCTGGAGGTGAGGTGCTGAGCTGAACCACATCTGGTCAATATTCCCTGCACAGGGCTTCTTCCCAGCCAGAAGGATGCCAGAGGTTGGGATTCTGCCCTTGGAACACCTGGTTGCACCCTCAAACCCAAGAGGAAGGGGGAGTGCAGTGACCTGAGGGGCTCTGGCCCTTCTGAAGGGTGTGGTAGGGTGGGAGTGGAGCAGGCTGGACTTGATTCTGAGCTCATCAGAATGAAATCCTGATCCTGCAGGGTGAGGGTTAAGGGTTATGGCTCTCAAAGCCCATGGCCCACATCAGGTGAGTGGGTGGGAGCTGGTCCAAGGTGCTGTGCAATATCAAGGGGAGCTGGTGGAGAAGGGACAATCCTTCCATGTGTCTTGGGGTGGGGGACAGGGGCTCCTCCAGGACCATTGTCCCTTCTGGCCGTGGTGGGGGATACTCAGTTTGGACATCTTCCAACTTCAAGCCATCTCCACGGGGATCCCCAGGCCTGTTATGGGCTGATTAAATATTAAAACAATTCATTTTGTACTTAAACTGCTCTGAAGGCTCCTGCTGACGAGGACTTTGAAGTCTGTGGTGAAAGGGTTTGCTCTCTTTTTCTCCTCCATCCCCTCTCCATCCCCTCTCCATCCCCTCTCCATCCCCTCTCCATCCCCTCTCCATCCCCTCTCCATCCCCTCTCCATCCCCTCTCCATCCCCGAGTTCCTGAGGTCTTGTTTGAGGTGATGGAGAATTTCTTGCTCTGTGTATGGTGCTCAGTGCTGCTTGGAGCAGGAGGAAAGCCATGGTGGCAGGCACCAGGAGAGCCCTTGGAGGTAAAACCCCAGTGCTCTGAGTGTGGGTGCTTCATGAGGACTAAAGGTCCTTGCCTGGTCCTTCTGGTGTCCTGTGAACCCCCAGGAGATGAACACAGTACAGATACAATCTGGCTTCATAGCAGGGAGGTCCATGTTGGCTGCCCTGTATTTTGGGCTCTCCTGGAACTTGGGAGCTTGGGAAACCACCCCAAGCATCATTTGTAACCTTCAAGACCTGAGCCTCTAGCACCCTAAATCTGGGTGCCAAGCCTCTTTGGGCCCTGGTGACCTCAAGCCACATGATGTCCTGCCCTAAGGGTTTGTGGAGTGCTGTGGGTGGAAGCACAAGAGCTGCATGGATGACATCAACCTACAAAGTCCATGGCCAAGGCAGGTGGAGATGCAGCCTGGCAGGGCAGGGTGATGTGTTTGAAGTTGCTTCCAGCAGGGTGGCTCTTACCCAAGACTCTGCACCAAAGGAACTGGGGGTGCAGGTGTGAGAGACACCCCCATGCCAGTCCTTTCACAAGATGGAGCTGCCCACTTTGGTGAGCTCAGGGGATGTCCTTCTCTGCATTGAGCTTTGCCTGGAGCCAGCCTGACCTGCCATAATTTCTCCTCCTTGTCTGCAGTGTCTCAGCAGTGAGGTTTCTGTGCAGGCTTTGTCACCTTAGGCATCACCTGGAAAGAGCAAGAGGAGCTGGATCCAAGCCCAGGTCCTGGCATCTAGGACAACGTCGTACTCTGTGCCTCAGCATCTCCTGCTGCAGCAGCAGGACTGGGAGGACAGCTCCAGGGAGACAAGGACATGCTCTGTGGGGGGCAAAGTCTAAGGTGGGACCCTCACCCCTGGAAAGACGCTTGAGCACCTGGAGGGCTCAGAGCTTCAGTCTCAAGCAGAACACTGGAACAGGTTGCTCAGGGAGGTGGTGGAGGCCCTATCCCTGCAGACAGTCAAGGTCAGGCTTGGTGGGGCTCTGTGCAAGCTGCTCTAGTTGGGCATGTCCCTGCTGCCTGCAGAGGGGATGGGCTTAGATGAGCTTTAAAGGTTTCTTCCCACCCAAACCCCTCTGGGATTCTGTGGTGACTGAGGTTCAGATCTGCCCAAGGACCCTGGAGAGCTGACTTCCCACACAAACCACTCTCCAGTTCTGCCTGGTCCTAGCTCAGGAACCAGATCCCAGAAGTTCAAGAGGACCTGCAACTTCTTCTGCCTGCTGTGGATGAAGGCAGAAGTGAGTAGCCAGTATTTTTTTGTCTCTCTAGCTGGATCCAGTTTCTCTCCCCCTCCTTTTCCCTCCCCCTTCTCCAGCTCCATCTTCTCCACGGGTGGAGGTGGAATCCAGCAAAGTCTCAGCAGAGCTCATTACTCACAGCCCATTGCTCTGAAGAGGGCCAAGAGGTCCTGCACGTAATGATTGGAGGTGATTTGTATTTAAGACGTTTGGCTTTCAGATGCTAGGGGGGTGGTGGTGGTGGGATGGGAGGAGGAGGAGAAGAAGAAATTAAATAGTTGAGAGCTGGTGGGGAAGGGAAGGAGAGGAAGCCCTGGGTAGAAGGAGAGGACAAGAGCTTCTCATGATCCAGAGGTGGTTTTGATCCCCCTGCATGGGTCGTGCAGATGCCATCTTAGAAGTCAAGACTTGAAGGAACATCTTCCTTGTCTCCATGTAGGATCTGAGTGTGGGCCAGGGGTGGATGCACCAAGAGGCTTCTATGGGGTTTGGCTGATGTTGACCAATGAAGGCAAAAGAGGTAGGACAAGGATCTTCTGGCCCATCTTGGTGGGACATGATTGTCTTGGCCACACCAGCCTTGCCCTTTCCTCCCCCTTCTCTGTCTTTCCCTCTTGTTGCCTCCACCAGCTCTCTGCTTTGCACATGGCCCAAGTAACAAAGGCAATTGTCCAACCCTGGGCCAAGTTGCCTTCCTGGTGAACTTCATCCCCCATGTTGGACTCAATGACCTCAAAGGTCTCTTCCAACTGAAACGATTCTATGAGGTGGGTGAGAAGGTTGGAGGCCACAGTGCTGTCCAGGAGCCTGTGCAGGGCAGACTTGGTGGCCCAAAGTCATCACTTGCTGCTGAAAACCTGCAGTAAGAGCCTTGTGGAGTGTTTCTCAAGTTCTCAAAGCAAAAGCAGACCCCATGAGATCCATCTGTTCAGCCAGTGATATCAGGAGTGGCACCACCAGCAGCCCACCTGGCAGGACCCAGGTTCAGCATTCAGTTTTGGGCCTCTCACTCCAAGAAGGACATTGAGAGGCTGGAATGGGTCCAGAGATGGGCAATGAAGCTGGTGTGAAGGGTCTGGAGAACAGGGCTGGTGAGGAGCAGCTGGGGGACCTGGTGTTGTTCAGCCTGGAGAAAAGGAGGCTGAGGGGAGACCTTCTGGCTCTCTACAACTCCCTAAAAGGAGATTGGAGCCAGGTGGGGATCGGTCTCTTCTCCCAAGGAACAAGTGACAGAACAAGAGAGAATGACCTGAAGTTGCTCCAGTGGAGGTTTAAGTTGGACATGAGGAACAACTTCTTGACTGAAAGAGCGGTCAGGCATTGGAACAGGCTGCCCAGGGAGGTGGTGGAGTCCCCAGCCTTGGAGGCATTCATAAAATGTGCAGACATGGCACTTGGGGACATCATTCAGTGGACATGGTGGTGTTGGGTCAGATTTCTCCAACCTTAATGATGCTATGATTTCTGTTTGGTGAGTGGGGAAACTGAGGCACAGAGGGTAGAAATGGATTGCCTGGGAGAAGGACAAATGGGCTAAATGTTACTGGCCTGAGGGCTGGGCTGAGGAGCTTAGGCTTGGTCTAAACTTTTGCTTTCCATCCATCTGAACTTCTCTCAGCTCATTTCCTTCTGCTTTCTTTGGATCAAATCACTATAACAACCTCCCAGTCTGGTTTGGTTCTACCACAAACTAACCTTCTCTTCATTGTTTGTGCTCCAGTCTTCTCTTCTCTGCTCATGCTCCTCAGCTAGGTCCCAGACTCCAGGTCTCTGCAGCAGTCTTGGGTCTTAGCAGGGTTTGGCCACCAGCTTTTGGCTCCTGACAACCTTGGCTCCTGACAACCAAGAGTCTCCCCTTCTACACTTGAACCTGGAGCTTCATTTGCAAATCAAATCTCTATTTAACCTTGAGCCAGACTTGTGTCTTGCTGCAAATTCCTGATGGGAATCCATCATCAACCCTTCAGATCCCAGCATCCTGCTTCCCAAGGCCCTAACGAGCTCCCAGTAACCCTTCAGTCCCCCGAGATGTGCAGCTGCCCCATTAGGCAGCACACTAGGGCTGGGAGGTGACTTTAAACCAGACTTGGTCAATCTCAGGTCAAGATGAGGTTGTGTGACCCCCAGGCTAATGAGCTGGGCAGTGAGTGGGGTGTGGAGGCCAAATATGAACCTGCTGAGAAGATCTGATGATGTCCCACAGGTCACCCCCATGTCCCCTGCCTGTGCAGAGGATGGGGAACCTGCAGATGGCTCCTCCAAAGCCTGCTGCTGACCCCTTGTGTCTTCTCTTCCCTCCACCCCCAAGCCCAGGTTGCTTATTTCTCCCCCCACCCCAAACAGACTCAATTTCTCTTTTTTTACTCCTCACCAACCCAAATTTATTTCTTTTTTCCCCCACCCCTCCCACCAATGCCAATTTCTTGGGTTTTATTTCTCCCCCCATCTCCAATTTCTTGGGTTTTATTTCTCCCCCCAACTCCAATTTCTTGTGGGTTTTTCCTCCTCCCAGCTCCATTTCTATCCCTTTTTTTTTTTTTTTTGTTTTGCTTTTACCCTCACCCCAGTCTCAATTTCTGGGTTGGGGAGGAGAAAAGAAGAGATGATTTCTTCTTGCCCCCTCCCAAGCCCAGATTTTCTTTCCTTGCCCCCCCAACCCAGCCCAGATTTCTTTTTCTTTAATCCCTAGTCCAGCCCACAGATCTCTCTTCCTCCCCACTCCCAATCCCAGGTTTCCAGGATTTTCTTTCATTTTTTTCTCCCCTCTAGCCCAGTTTTCTTCTTTTTTACCCAATCCCACTTTTGTTTTCTCCCCCCCTGCAGAATTTTCTAGATTTCTTTCTTTTTTCCCCCTCCTCCAGCCCAGATTTCATTTTTCCCCTCCAGCCCTTATTTCTCCTTTTCTTCCCCCACCCAGCCCATGTTCCTCTCTTCTTCCCCCACTCCAAGCCCAGTTTTGTAAGTTTCTCTTTTTCCTCCCCCCAGCCCAGGTTCTTCTCCCAAGATGCGGGTGGGAGTCACTCATCCTTCCAGAGCATCCCACTTCCCCCCTCACAATCCAAGTGGTGATGGAGGGCTGTGCCTGGAGCTCATGGAAATGGTCAGCTCCAAGAAAATCAGGAGGCTTTGAATCAGTACTCAGGCTCAAAGAGGATCTCTGAGCTCCTGTTGTCCAAAAATTCCCTTCTAGGCTCAATTAGTTGGGAGGGCAAGGGGCTGGGGGTGGTGGTGACTCCCCCCCAGCATTGAGGGTGCTGATGTTCAGGACCAACATCCCAAAGCTTTCCCATCAAAGCTCTTGGGAAAAGCCCATTTCTCACTTTTTGTTTTCTGGGGGGGAAGGATGAAGACAAACAGCAGATTTGTTCTCCCTGCCCCCCACTGCTCCCAAGCGTGTCTGGGGCTGGAGGCAGCTCTGCAGCTGGTGGCCTCTGCAGCTGGTGTCTTCTGCTCAGCTGGACACCCACAGCCAGCCATACCCAAATCAGCTCAGCAGGAGGGGTCCCTCCCTCCCACCCCCTATCCTTGTGCCCAGCACTCAGAGCAGATGGCTGGAGCTGGGGGCAGCTGCCCACCCCTGTATGCATGGGGCCTGGGAGGCTTCCACCTCAGGAGCTGCCATCAAAGCACTGCAGCAATGCTCTGCAGCAATGCTCTGGAGCACTGGTGGGAGATGGCCTGGAGCATCTCTGTGAGGAGCAAAGGCTGAGAGCCCTGGGGCTGAGAGCCTGGAGAAGAGCAGCATGAGAGGGGATCTGAGCAACACTCAGCAAGAGCTAAGAGGTTGGGGCCAGACTCTTCTCAGTGGTGCCCAGTGACAGCACAAGGGGCAATGGGCACAAACTGGAACCCAGGAGGTTCCATCTGACCAGGTGGAGAAAATTCATTGGTGTGAGTGTGCTGGAGCCTGCAACAGGCTGCCCACAGAGAGGTTGTGGAGTCTCCTTGTGTGGAGAGCTTCCAAACCCAGCTGGCCATTGTGATCCTGGGCAAGCTGCTGTGGGTGGTTGGACTGAATGATCTACAAGAGGTCCTTTCCAGCCCCCAGCATGCTGGAATTCTGGGATATAGATGTAAAATCCTTTACTGGCACAAACTTTTGAGCAGGGTCTGTTGTTGCAGGACAAGGGGTGATGATATGAACTAAAAGAGGGAAATTCAGGTTGGAGAGAAGGGAGAAAGGTTTGACACTGAGGGTGGTGAGAGCCTGGCTCAGCTTACCCAGAGAAGTGGTAGCTGCCCCATCCCTGGAACCAGTGCAGCTCAGGCTGTTAGGAGCTCTGAGCAACCTGCTCCAGCTGCAGATGTCCCTGCTGACTGCAGGGGGTTGGTCTGGATGAGCTTGAAAGGTCTTTTCCCACCCAAACCACGCCATGATCTTCTACCACTCTGCCCTGTGGTGGTGTTCCTCTGGCCTTTTGTTGGCTGGTGAGCCCAGCTCTTGCACTTGGGATGCAGGACTTAAATCAAAGAGAAGGAGACCATTTAGACAGGCACAGCTGGAAGGTGTGGGGGTGCCCTCTCACATTTAATACTGGTTGCCCTAAACTTAGAACTAATTTATTAGGTTATAGATAAAAAAAACCCAAACCTTCTGAAGCCCAAATGAGGCAATCATGGCCTCAGTAGCAACATTGGCCTGGGGACCAGGATTGATGCTAAGCAGCCTATTGCAGAGCTGCCAAAGAACAGCTGGAATGGGCTCTAAATATTTATTATTAATACCAAAGCTGTTTTTTTTTTTTTCTTAGTAAATAGGTCAGGTCTCATCTAATGAAGCTTCTGTACATGGTGCTGGAGGAAGAGTTTGCTTCTGATGGCTGAAGGAAAAGTGAGAAGGTGGAGGTCCTTACTTGGGCTGGGCAAACTGTTACTCAGAACTGAAATCTGGAGGTCAGTTGGATACTG
Organism: Indicator indicator; assembly: GCF_027791375.1. Lineage (NCBI taxonomy): Eukaryota > Metazoa > Chordata > Aves > Piciformes > Indicatoridae > Indicator > Indicator indicator. The sequence goes on from NC_072026.1 coordinate 16,572,602, forward strand.
AAGTGCATCAGGACCTCACTGCTGCCAAATCCAGATGGACTGGAGAGCTGGAAATCTCCTTCAGGCATGAGGAGGGGAGATTTAGACTGGGGATTAGGAAGAAATTCTTTACAGTGAGAGTGGTGAGACTGGAACAGGTTGCCAAGGGAGGTTGTGGATGCCCTCTCCATGAAGGTGTTCAAGGCCAGGTTGGATGAGGTCTTGAGCAACCTGGGCCAGTGGGAAGTGTCCCTGTCCATGGCAGGGGGCTTGGAACTAGATGATTTTGAAGGTCCCTTCCAACCCAAACCATTCTATGAATCTATGAACTGTGTGGTCTCTTCTGGCCTCTTCCAGCACATGGTGTTAGAAATGGGACCAAGGGGTGTGCTCAGAGCTGGGGATGCAGGTTCAAGCCTCAACCCATGCAGAGATTCTTTGTGCCAAGCTGGATAAACCACTTAACCCAGACTAGGCTCAAGTGTAGTGATGGGATTGCACCAACCAGCCCTTGGGGAGATGAGACTGGGAGGTGTGTGGTGGCAGCAAATGCTCTTCCCCCCCTTCAGAGATCTCATTAAGCCAGTATCTACAGAGCTTCTAGCCCAGCTGGGGCTGAAATCTTGAGGTTAGTTGGATGTTTAAGTGCATCAGGACCTAATTGATGCCAAGTCCAGGTGTCAGGGGGGAAACAAGTGATGTCCAAAGCCCTCTGCACTTCAAACCCCCCATCCAATGGCATTAGCACCCCCATCAATCTCCCCAGGACTTCCAGGAGTTGAGGAAAGCCTGGGTATCCCCATGGAATTTCCTGCCAAGTGCAGTGAAGTTCTTGGTTCTAACCTCACAGCAATGGGAAGTGCACTGCCAGGTTCCAGAGATCTCTTCCCATCCCCAGCAGCCAGCTGGTTGATGTTGAACAACCTTCAAGCCTCAAAATCTCCTCTTTCCAGGTAAGAGGTGGTCCCTCGGGTGTCCTTTTGCTTTCAGAACTTGAGCTGTTCTCCAGGAGTCAAACACTCTTGCACGAGCAGCAATGGGGAGTGTAAGAGATGTGGACAACACATGGGACTGAAGAGTAGCCTGACTGAAGGGTAAGCCACAGGCAGTTGCCTTTATCTTGATGACTTCAGGCAGTGAGGTTTCTGAGCAAGGCCTGTTCTCCAGACCCTTCACCAGCTTTGTTGGCCTTCTCTTGACCTGCTTCACCCCTCAATGTCCTCCTTGGAGTGAGGAGCCCAAAACTGAACTCAGGACTCCTCCTTTTTTTTTCCTCCTTTTTTTTTCCTCCTTTTTTTTTCCTCCTTTTTTTTTCCCTCCTTTTTTTTTCCCTCCTTTTTTTTTCCCTCCTTTTTTTTTCCCTCCTTTTTTTTTCCCTCCTTTTTTTTTCCCTCCTTTTTTTTTCCCTCCTTTTTTTTTCCCTCCTTTTTTTTTCCCTCCTTTTTTTTTCCCTCCTTTTTTTTTCCCTCCTTTTTTTTCCCTCCTTTTTTTTTCCCTCCTTTTTTTTTCCCTCCTTTTTTTCCCCTCCTTTTTTTTTCCCTCCTTTTTTTTTTTCCCCTCCTTTTTTTTTTTCCCCTCCTTTTTTTTTTTCCCCTCCTTTTTTTTTTTCCCCTCCTTTTTTTTTTTCCCCTCCTTTTTTTTTTTCCCCTCCTTTCTTTTTCCTCCGAAGGAAGCTCTGAGGGAGAAGGGAAAAAAAAGAGGACATGAATGATTCATCTATGTGAGGGGGGGAAAAGAGGGAGAGAGAGAGATTAAGAGAGAGGAGCTTCAAAGTGACTGCAGATGATTTGAAGTCCTGAGCATTCCTGTGCTGGGCAGACCAGCAATTCACCAGAGAGGCCCCGTCAAGCTCCCTCCACCCCAGCCTCATCCCTGCTGCCTCTTCCTCCTCCTCCTCCTTCTCCAAACACAACCTCCAAATCACAAGTTCAAAGTTCACCATCATCTAATGATGCAAGACCTCCTGGCCTCTCTGTGAGTGGCATCTGTTTGTAGGAATGGTCCTTCCCTGGTGGCTCAGCCTGGCTTCAAGCACCAAAACATGAAATTCTGAAGACCAAAATAAATGGAGGTGGAGGAAGAGTGGAATGAGGTGTATGTATAAAAAACATCTCCTGGTGGTGAAGTGTCCTTGATTCTGCCTATGAAAGCCCCTTGGATGTAAATAGAGTGAGAATATGAAAGCTGTGGCTAGGTCTGTAGTCAGTGACCACCACTGCTGGATGTGCTTTGAGAGTAGGGAAGGAAATCCCAGCTCATGCCTAGGTGGAAGCTAGTGGCCTCAGCAGGGAGTGATGAGCCCCTTGGGTGGCCAAAGGAGTAGGATGGGGCAGAGGAGGGACTGGTTTTTTTTCTCTCTCCATCTTGTGATACCAACCATTGGAAGGATGGGGAGCTTCAAAGGGTGTGAAGATGACTGTGGCCAGCAGGTCAAGTGAGGTTCTCCTCCCCCTCTTACTCTGCCCCAGTCAGGCCACATCTGCAGTACTGGGTCCAGGTCTTGACTCCCCAGTCCAAGAGGGACGGGGAACTACTGGAGAGAGTCCAGTGGAGGCTACAAAGATGCTGAGGGGCCTGGAGCATCTCTGTGAGGAGGAAAGGCTGAGAGCCCTGGGGCTGTTGAGCCTGGAGAAGAGCAGCCCCAGAGGGGATCTGATCAATGCTCAGCAAGAGCTAAAGGACCTGGGGGAGGCAAGAGGATGGGGACAGATCCTTCTCAGTTGTGGCCAGTGACAGGAAAGGGGGAATGGGCACCTATTGAACCTAGAAGGTTCAATGGAGATGAGAAGAAACTTGTTTGGTGTGAGGGTGCTGGAGCCCTGCAGCAGACTGCCCAGAGAGGTTCTGGAGTCTTTCTCTCTGGAGAGCTTCCAAACCCAGCTGGCCATTGTGATCCTGGGCAAGTTGCTTGAACACAGGGTTTGGACTGGATGATCTTCAAAGGTTCCTTCCAATCCTCACCATGCTAGGGTTTTGTGAAGGTGTCTTTATGATGGCAAACTATGTGGTGTCACCACCAACATGATTAAAACTCAATCTCCTTTTGGGGGGTAATTCAGGCATTTCGAACTTTGGCTTTGTTCTGCTCAGAAAGGAGAATTCCTTGTCCGTGAAACAAGAGCCTTGGGACAACTTCTTTCTTTTTAATTCTGTCTGAAGCTCTGTTACCCTTTTGCTGCTTTGGGTTGATGTTGGGATGGAATTAGATCCATGTACTATAGTGACAAAGCAGGAGAAAAGCCTTGAGCAACCTGGTCTAGTGGGAGGTGTCCCTGCCCATGGCAGGAGGTTGGAACTAGATGATCTTTAAGGTCCCTTCCAACCCAAACCATTCTGTGGTTCTATGAAAGGAGTGATAGCCAGAAGACCTGTTAAGTGCTGCAATAATTAGTGCCTAATTGTGTAATTAGTTTTACAGACTCACTTAAATGCATTAATCAAAGGCAACAATGTTCACTGGCTTAGTGAAAGAGTTTGATGCTGTAAGAGTTCTGGAGGAGAGAAAGAGATGAGGGCTCAGCACTCATTAGCCACTAATTGTAGAGAAAAGCTCCAAAATTGGTTAAAACAATGCTCCAAAATTAAGGTTGCAACCTGCAGAATGAGAGGAACAGCACATAAAATCATGAGCTTTAAAAGGATGTTTAAAATAAGAGGAATAATGGCTCATCCTATCATGTCCTAACACATCATGACATGACCTCATTGCTCTGCACAACTAAAAGGAGGTGGGAGTAAGGTGGTGGTCAGTCTCTTCTCCCCAGTGTCAGGTGAAATAAGAAGAGGAGATGGCCTGAAATTGTGCCAGGGGAGGATTAGGTTGGAGATTAGGAAGAATTTCTTAGCTGCAGGAGCGTCCAGGCATTGGGACAGGCTACCCAGGGAGGTGGTGGAGTCACCATCCCTAGAGACATTCAAGACATGGCTTAATGGTGCTGGGTTGATGCTTGGACTCAATGGTCTTGGAGGTCTTTTCCAAGCCAAACAACTCTATGGTTCTGTCATTAGTGACAATGGGTCACGAGGAATGTGCTGCTCCAGCAGCAGAAGAAAGAAATTAGGTTGGACAAATAATGCTTCCAAAGGGTTAGCCCAACGTTAATATTGGATTTCCAAGTGGACTTCCAGGGATTTCTGCATTGTTTGTAGGAAGTGAAATAGTCCAAAACCCAACAGAGATGAAACCCAAATAATTTGGCTGGAATGTGTCAGTTTGGAGAGGTTGGGTTCAGTGATGTTCAACCAGCTGGAGCCTGCAGTGAGTCAAGGCAGGTGTGTGGCCACTGCAGACTGAGCTGTGATGTCCCCCCTGAGGAATGTCCCCCCCTGGTGATGTGCACACACAGGAGGCAGCAGAATTAACATTCCTGAGAAGCCCTCAGCCCTCTGTCCTCCAGCACTCTGTAATTAAAACCTGGGTCTTGTTAATACATCAGGAGATGGTTGTGTGGGATTCATCAAATGTTTATGAAAGTGAGTAACCAACAATCCTGGCAAGCAAGAGACTTAATTGAGGGAAAGGGTGGGGAAACCTTGTGAATTTTTAATCAAAAGGGGGGAAGAAAATGAGCTGCAACAATCTAGGAGCCAGCAATGAGCCCTCCTGGCCAGGAAGGCCAATGGTCTCCTGAGGTGAATGAAGAAGAGTGTGGCCAGCAGGTCAAGTGAAGTTCTCTCCTCTCTCTGCTCTGCTCCAGACAGGCCACATCTGCAGTACTGAGTCCAGTTCTGGGCTCCTCAGTTTGAGAAGGACAGGGAACTACTGGAGAGTCCAATGCGAAGATGCTGAGGGGCTTGGAGCATCTCTGTGAGGAGCAAAGGCTGAGAGCCCTGGGGCTGTTGAGCCTGGAGAAGAGTAGCCCCAGAGGGGATCTGATGAGTGCTCAGCAAGAGCTAAAGAACCTATGTGGGGTAAGAGGATGGGTCCAGACTCTTCTCAGTGACAGGACAAGGGGCAGTGGGCACAAACTGGAACCCAGGAGGTTCCACCTGAACAGGAGGAGAAAATTCTCTGTTGTGAGGGTGCTGGAGCCCTGGAGCAGGCTGCCCAGAGAGGTGTTGGAGTCTCCTTCTCTGGAGAGCTTCCAACCCCAGCTGGCCATTGTGATTCTGGGCAAGCTGCTGTGGGTGCCCCTGCTTGAGCCAGGGGGGTTGGACTGGATGATCTCCAGAAGTCCCTTCCAACCCCCACCACTCTAGGATTCTGGGATCAGATAAAGTTACCTCATTCAAAATTTCTCCAGTGCCATCTCCAGAGCAGATTTGATTTATTACACTGGAAGAATATCTCAATCCCCTGACGAGATGTGCGTCAGGGGAAAACCTTCTCACGCAGCAACCACACCGTCGGCTTCAGGCATTTCCTCAGCTATTGATCAAAACCTGGTTTGGGTTTTGTTGTTTTGGTTTGGTTTTTCACTCTTGATGGTTACCAACACTGAAGCTGCCTGGGATTTCTGCAGCTGGAAGAGGAGCAGCCACCACTGGCCCACACCTGCATGTCTTTCTCCAAGGGAGTGGTTAGCTCTGTCGTACAGCATCACTGATGACATCAATACAGGTAAGATGCAGACTTTACTGTTGCCAGCTGGTCTGAGGCCACACAGAAGCAGAGAACCTTTCACTTACCTCAGAGAGAATCATTGTCTGCTCCTTTCTGCCTCTTTTCACCTGGACTAGGGCTTGGGATGGTTTATCTCACCTCACGTATCAGATAATTAGATGCCCAAGACTCCAGGTTAGTGGAGGGCAGTGGGAGTCACATCACCTGTCATGGAGTCATGGAATTGTTTGGATTGGAAGACACCTCCGCCCCAACGCCACCATGGACATTAAACCATGTGCCAGAGTGCCATTTCTTGAACACCTCCAGAGATGGGGACTCCACAGCACCCTGGGCAGCCTCTTCCAATGCCTGACCACTTATCTGCTGTGGGTGCCCAACTTTTGACAGGCACAGGTCATGAGCTTCAACTTGCTTTGTTCCTTCTACTCATTATACAGGGTGACAGCTGAGGCTTAAATGCTTTGTTTCAGTGAGGACAGAGGTGTCTTGCTTGGATGGGACACTGAGCAACCTCCTCTACTTGCAGATGTCCCTGCTGACTTGCAAGGGAGGTTGGACTGGAGAAGCTTTAAAGGTCCCTTCCTACCCAAAGAAGTCCATGAGCATTTAAACCTGAATGCAGTGGGAGGAGGTAATTGCTCAAAAGTCAACATTCAAAGGTCAACCTCAACTTTCTAATCACTGGTTTGGGTTGAGTCTTTAATGCACCTTTATGGTGGACAGGAAAAAGAGTAAGGCTTAGAGAAAAGGGAAAGATTGGACCAGAAGGACAGAGCAAATGGAAGTGTTTGGAGCAGGAAAGGGAAGAGATTTGCAGCTGGTGTTGATAAGAGATACCAAGGTCTGGGGAGGACATGTTAAGCCATCAAGTCTGGCTTGTAGAATTATGGAATGGAATCATTTTGGTTGGAAGATACCTTTAAGTTCACCACATCCAACTATTTACTCAACACTTCTAGGTCACCAGCATATCATCTTTGGTTTCTCTGGAAGAGCCTCAGCTCTCCTGCATGGTCTTTTAGTTTCTCTGGAAGAGCCTCAGCTCTCCTGTATGATCTTTTACTTTCTCTGGAAGAGCCTCAGCTCTCCTGTGTGGTCTTTTAGTTTCTCTGGAAGAGCCTCAACTCTCCTGTGTGGTCTTTTGATTGCTCTGGAAGAGCCTCAGCTCTCCTGTGTGGTCCTTTGGTTGCTCTGGAAGAGCCTCAGCTCTCCTGTGTGGTCCTTTGGTTGCTCTGCAAGAGCCTCAGCTCTCCTGCGTGGTCCTTTGGTTGCTCTGGAAGAGCCTCAGCTCTCCTGTGTGGTCCTTTGGTTGCTCTGGAAGAGCCTCAGCTCTCCTGTGTGGTCCTTTGGTTGCTCTGGAAGAGCCTCAGCTCTTCTGTATGGTCTTTTAGTTTCTCTGGAAGAGCCTCAGCTCTCCTGTTTGGTCCTTTGGTTGCTCTGGAAGAGCCTCAGCTCTCCTGTGTGGTCCTTTGGTTTCTCTGGAAGAGCCTCAGCTCTCCTGTGTGCTCCTTTGGTTGCTCTGGAACAGCCTCAGCTCTCCTGTGTGCTCCTTTTGGTTGCTCTGGAACAGCCTCAGCTCTCCTGTGTGCTCCTTTGGTTTCTCTGGAACAGCCTCAGCTCTCCTGTGTGCTCCTTTGGTTGCTCTGCAAGAGCCTCAGCTCTCCTGCGTGGTCCTTCGGTTGCTCTGGAAGAGCCTCAGCTCTCCTGTGTGCTCCTTTGGTTGCTCTGCAAGAGCCTCAGCTCTCCTGTGTGGTCCTTTGGTTGCTCTGGAAGAGCCTCAGCTCTCCTGCGTGGTCCTTCGGTTGCTCTGCAAGAGCCTCAGCTCTCCTGTGTGGTCCTTTGGTTGCTCTGCAAGAGCCTCAGCTCTCCTGCGTGGTCCTTTGGTTGCTCTGCAAGAGCCTCAGCTCTCCTGCGTGGTCCTTTGGTTGCTCTGCAAGAGCCTCAGCTCTCCTGCGTGGTCCTTTGGTTGCTCTGCAAGAGCCTCAGCTCTCCTGTGTGGTCCTTTGGTTGCTCTGCAAGAGCCTCAGCTCTCCTGTGTGGTCCTTTGGTTGCTCTGGAACAGCCTCAGCTCTCCTGTGTGGTCCTTTGGTTGCTCTGCAAGAGCCTCAGCTCTCCTGTGTGGTCCTTTGGTTGCTCTGCAAGAGCCTCAGCTCTCCTGTGTGGTCCTTTGGTTGCTCTGCAAGAGCCTCAGCTCTCCTGTGTGCTCCTTTGGTTGCTCTGCAAGAGCCTCAGCTCTCCTGTGTGGTCCTTCTCTAGTCCCATTTCCCACCACTGCCCTGCCTGGTTGAAGTCACTCACCATGCTACCCCCCATGTGGGGGGTTCTCCATGGGTGGGCACAGAGGCAGGAGGGGGCAGCTGCAGTTGGGAGCTGGAGGTGAGGGCTGCTGGCGGCTGGCACAGCTCGGGCTCGCACGTTTGCACTCCCAGAGCGCTCTGGGCGAGCCAGGCAGCCGTGGGGAAACGCAGACATCGTGCTTTAAAAAGCTCCCAGGCCAGAGTCAGCAGTTCTGCCCTGCCCTGCCTCATGGATTATTTAGCAGGGCACTTGTTGCTGCGCACTTCTGCTCTTCTCCCAGAGGAATTGAGGATCTTCCTTCTTCAGAATGACCTCGCTGCTCCCCTCCCCGCACGGCCACCACCCTCGGTGGGCTGTGGATGGAGCACAGCTTGGGCTGGTGCTCACTGCTTCAAGATGAAGAGGTTAGAGGATGAACCCCACACCCATGGTTGGTACTGGTGAGGGGAGAGGAAGGAGCTGGTGGTGGGGGGTAAGGGATGGGAGAGAGAGGGGGTTCTATGGGAGGAGGAGAAGTGGGAGAAGTGCCGCTGGAAGTGAGTGGTGCTGATGAAATATTCAGGAGTGGTGGGGCCAGCCGCCTCGCCCAAATTGCAGGAGCAGAGATGATTAATATTTAACAGGGTAAGCTGCCACTTGGCTGCTTTCTGTGCCTAGATTCCACCCCCACATCCACACCCACCCCCAGCCTCCTCCTCCCCACCTTCTGACTCCCCCAAACTCCTGCCTCTGCCACGCTTCATTGCCTCAAGCCAATGGCTCCCACCACCGTGCTGTGGCTGGGAGACTTTCCCAGGTCCTTCCATGAGGTCTGCCCAAGGGAGGATGGGTCCAAGAGTTGCCTGGTGGGAAAAGTGCCAGGAGGGGGGGCAGGGAAGGAAGGTAGTGGAGAAAAAGCAGGTCATTTATTTTTCATGGTGATGGGAGAGCAGGTTGTCCTATTTAGTCACATTAGATGCTCTGTTAACACAACAGGAAGGAAAAAAAAAAGAAACAAGAAACAGAAGGGATGAATAAATGCTTGTGGCTGCAGAAGGCTCTTCTCTGGTTCTCAGGGGTGGTAGGGACTGGTCTATCAGGGGGTTAAGTGTTTTGGCTCCAGTAGAGTCTCCCTTGGGTTGTGCTGTGTAGATGATGGAAAAATCAGAAGGAGTGCATGAGGCCCTTCATCAGAAGGTGAGGGTTGATGTTGGGAAGGGCCTTGAGCAACCTGGTCTAGTGGAAGGTGTTCCTGCCCATGGCAGGGGTGATTGGAACTGGATGATCTTCAAAGTCCCTTTCAACCCAAACCATTCTATGATATTCCCACCCACCCCTTCTTCTGGTGTGGAGAGAGTAGAGTGGAGAGTCTACACAGTAAGACTCTCCTTGTCCTCTTACAAACCATCTCCAAACTCTTCTTTGCCTTGGAGGCCTCCTCAGGAGCTGTGAGAGTGGTTGTGCTGTTACTGTGTTCACTGAGCTGATTGTGGTCTCCATGCCATGGGTGGAGCTTCTCTCAAATCACCTTTCTTGAGGTGTGGACATGCCACTTTGGGATGTGGTTTAATGGCCATGGTGGTGTCAAATGATGGTTGGACTTGATCTTAGAGGAGGCCTTTTCCAAGGAAAACAATCCCGTGATTCTTCCCTCTTCTGCCTTTTGTAGGTGCCTTTAGGTAGATGCTCTTTGATCTTGGTGCCATCTGAGCACTCAGGATTTGAGGTGCTCTTCACAGAGAGAGGTCTCAGTCTGCTCCTGCAACTTCAATCAACACAAGTAGCTAAGAAGGAGCTGTGGAGTCCAGTTACCCACTGGGATCACCAACACAAAAATGACCTAGAGCAGGGGAATGTCTGAAGGTATGCTGGAGATGTGGGAAGACGAGCCAAGCCTGACCTCCCAGCTCAGAGTTCTGAAAGCAGGTTGGTGTCCCAACCATGTGAGTCTCAAAGAGTCTATCATGGGATCAAGGTGTGGTCTCCACATTAATTACTGCTAATCTGAGAGCAAGGGTTGTGGGACTCATAAATAGGTTTGTGTTGGAAGGGCCCTTGAACACCTTGCCAAGGGCAGGGACCCCTTCCATTAGACCAGGAGCTGGGAAACCTGATCTCATCCAGCTCTGTCCGTGCTACCAGGAAAGGAGGGCTGCACTACTGAGGAAAGCTGAAGAGCTGATGAAAACTGAATGAGGGTGTGAGGAAAATCTCTTTTCTTTCCCCACCACATCTCACTCCACATTTGAAATGTTGGGAACTCAACTCCATTGAAAAAACAGCTGGAAACCCTCTGCTTGGCCAGTTCCTTGGCCACATTTTTGGTTCCTGGGCCAGTTTTCAGATGTTTGAGCCAATTAATGAAGCAGCAGCATCTAGCCCAATGATTTCCCTCTTGCAGAGCAGCATCATTCTGAAGGAGCTCTGCTGACTTCCAGCCTGCATTTCAGAACATGACCCAAAAAAGATCATGAAGGATGCCTTAGAGAGCCTGCTGGAGACTATAAAATGTGGGAGCACCTTCCAACGGTGAGTTGTGTCTCAGAGGGATAGAATCAACTTCCAGCCAGGAAGGGGACCTCAGATAATGTTGGCCTCTCAGTTAAATTCATGGATTCAGAGAATGATTTGGTTTGACATGGACCTTGAAGATCAGCTGGTTCCAACCCTCCTGCCTTGGGCAGGGATAATTCCACTAGACCAAGGTTGCTCAAGGCCTCCTCCAACCTGGCCTTGAGCCCCTCCAGGGAGGGAGCATCCACAGCCTCCCTGGGCAACCTGTTCCAGTGTCTCATCAACTTTACTACAGCATTTAAAGCAGGAGAAGTCAGGCCTGTTGGGGGAATAGCATGTGATGGGCCATTTGCTGGACCATTTCTCCTTAGGTCTCCTCATAGTTTGGCTAGATGGTCTCCTTGTGCAGATGAACATCTGTTTTGAAAGCTTGATGACCTTCACACCATGTTTGCTGTCCAAAGCTCATCCTATGCTGGCCAGACATCCTCAGCAGATGAACAGAAGCAGGAAACCCCCTGAAAAACAAGGAGAAATATGCCACAGGTGCAGGGCAGACCCTATCAGATTCTTGTCTTCTACAACCAAGGTGGCAGGGGCAGAAAACCCAACCTGCAGCTGCTGAGTTCACAGAATCTGAGCATGGCTGGGACCTCTGGAGATCATCCAGTCCAACCCCACTGCTCAAGCAGGGGCACCCACAGCAGCTTGCCCAGGATCACAATGGCCAGCTGGGTTTGGAAGTGCTCCAGAGAAGCTCTCCACAGCCTCTCTGGGCAGCCTGCTGCAGGGCTCCAGCACCCTCACACCAAAGAAGTTTCTCCTCCTGTTCAGATGGAACCTCTTGGGTTCCAGTTTGTGCCCATTGCCCCTTGTCCTGTCACTGGACACCACTGAGAAGAGTCTGGCCCCATCCTCTTGCCCACCATGGCTCCTTTATCTCTTGCTGAGCATTGCTCAGACCCCGTGTGGGGCTGCTCTTCTCCAGGCTCCACAGCCCCAAGGTTCTCAGCCTTTCCTTCTCACAGAGATGCTCCAGGCCCCTCAGCATCTTCAGAGCTTCCACTGGACTCTCTCCAGTAGCTCCCTGTCTCTCTTGAACTGGGAAGCCCAGAACTGACTCCAGCTGTGGCCTGACTAGAGCAGAGCAGAAGCACCACCTCCCTCCATCTGCTGGTCACAATCCTGTGAGGACAGAGCAGTGCTCAGCAGGGTGGATGGGAACACCAGACAGGGGCGAGGGGTGGCCTGTCTGTGGCAGGAGGAGGAAGCAGCCCTGTGGCAAGCCCCAGGCTGAGCAGACACCTTGGTTTCTGGGGTGGAAGTGGGGAGCTGGCGGTGGCGGTTAGGAGCAACTCGAATTAGAGAGGAATAAAGAGTGAGTTCTGCCTTCCTCCCCAGTGTCTTCCCTCCAGGGCAGAGGTCAAGTGCATTGTGTGGCAGCCTCCAGCTTCAGCATGAACTCGGTGACAAGGGCGAAAGGCTGGGGCGTGCACAGCGACTGAATGAAGAGCGGTGTGGGCTAGACACCAGGAAGCTCTCCCTCACCCCAGGGGTCACTGACAGCTGCAGGAGGTGACCTCATGACATGGCACAGGGGCAAGAGACGCTCAGCTGAGCCATTTAAATCATAGAATCACAGAGTTGTTTGGGTTGGAAAAGATCTCTAAGATCACAGAGTCCAACCATCGACCTACCACCACCATGGTCATTAAACCATGTCCCAAAGTGCCATGGCCAGGGACGGTGACTCCACCCCCTGCCTGGACAGCTTGTTCCACTGCCTGACCACTCTTCCAGGAGAGGAAGTGTTGCTAATCTCCAACCTAAACTTCCCCTGGCACAATTTGATATCATTTCATCTCATCCTATGACCTGGAGTCGGTCCAGGGAAGAGCAATGAAGGTGGTGAAGGGTTTAGAGAACAGATCTGGTGAGGAGCAACTACAGAACCTGAGGATGTTTAGTCCGGAGAAGAGGAGGCTGAGGGAAGACCTTCTAAGCTCTCTGCAACTCCCTGAAAGGTGGTTGGAGTGAGGTGGGGTTTGGGTCTCTTCTCCCTAGTATCAGACTTCTGGGAAGCCTTGCCAAAGGGAAACCTGAGAGGAACCACCATGTTAACTCTCCTGGCCCCAGCAAAGGTGCTGCTGGGTGAAGTGTTTGGAAACAATTGATGTGCTCTTATACCAACATGACCTCTGAGAGTGCCAGCCCTGCAACTCAAGCATCAATAATGGATTACCAAGGTCAACCAGCTGCGAGGGAACCACTTCTCCCCCCTCAGATCATTCTCCTGCGAGAGAGGAAGAGCTATTGATTTTGAGAGTGATTCCTTCCTCCCCGGTGGAAGGGCTACACCCCACCACCACTGCCCCTGACAGTGAGCTCTCTCCTGCTCTGCTCACACCCTCCACATCAGCCACGTTACTCTGTGCCAGCAGAAGAGTCAGCCCAACTAAGGCTGCCACCAAAAGCTGGCTGTGCCTTTTTTTCCCTCGCCAGCATCACAGAATGATAAAACTGTTGAGGTTGGAAGAGACCTTTGAGATCATCAAGTCCAAGCACTCACCTAGAGCTCACAATCTCACCACTGCTGCTAAGCCACTACCACTAAACCACATCTCTCAGCACCATATCCACACAGCTTTTAAATACCTCCAGGGATGGTGACTCCAGCACCTCCCTGGGCAGCCTGTTCCAGTGCAGAGCCATTCAGCTTCACAACTCAGCACTAGTTTCTGGTGTGGTAGCTACAAGCAGCATCTCAGCACCATGAACCTGGCTAGACCCACCTTGACCTTGCAGTACCCACAGCATGTGGCAGGGAGGAACATCAGCTTTGATCTACCACTTGTGTGCAAGATGCTATCTGCAAACACCCTCACACAAGTGTCTTTTCTTCATTGTCTTCATGCTTTGAGGGTGTTGGAGCCCTGGAGCAGGTTGACCACAGAGGTTGTGGAGTCTCCTTCTCTGGAGAGATTCCAAATCCACCTGGATATTGTGATCCTGGGAAAGCTGCTGCGAGAGGCCCTGTTTTGGCAGTGGGCTTGGGCTGGCTGATCTCCAGAAGGTCCCTTCCAATCCCCACTATGCTGAGATCTGGTGATCTCCTCTACTCTCCTGAGTCCATGTTCATGAGTCCAATTGCTGGTGCTGAGAGGGAGCTCTGTGTGCTGTTGTCCAGCCCTGGTTGGAGTGGAAGGAAGAAGAGGAGCATGCCTTGAGCTTCTTCACAATGAAGATGACTTTTATTCATGGACTGAGCCAAATTCCACAGAATCACAGAATGCACCAGGATGGAAGGAACTCTCAAAGGTCATCTTGCCCAACCCCTGTGCAGTAATCAGGGACATCAACCACAGCAGGTTGCTTGTGCTCACTTGGCTGCATTTGGGGTCAGGCCACCCTGAAATGGGGATCATTGCTAAGTTTGTAGCCCAGATAAATGGGACATTCATTTTAATGGCTTTTGCAAAGGGAAAAAAAAAAAAAAAAAAAACAACAAAACAACAAACCACCAGCTGTCTGAACTCAGCCAGATGTGTGCTTCCTCCACCCAGGGACACTTGAACTCCTCAGCCAGCTTTAACCACACTTACCTGCAGTTCACAGATGTGCTCAAGAAGTTAGGATGAAGTAAAGCAATTGGATGTAACACCAAAGCTCTCCTCACAGCTTGAGGCACCCCCAGTCCACAGCACCTCCTCAGCCTTGATGAGATACTGGAGAATGCACACAGCAGAAGAAAGCTGCTCAGGAAGCCCTGGGTGTGGGACATCTTCTAGTTCGGGTTCCCACCGCTCCAGACATCAGAGAATCCAACGACAGGAGGCAACTCCTTGGGGAATTGGGCTTCATTAGTTCTTCTCCTTGAGGAGTGACTCATTTCCTTGGAGCATCTTTCATTTCTCTACAGGCAGGAGCTGGGGAAACAGAGGGTTGGGTTCGTGGCAGTATTTAGGGTGCTGATACAAAAGGTGGGGAGCAAGGGTCCTCTTTCACCTGAAGGCTTGCTGGAACAAGATCTGAGACACAGCTGCATGCATGGGTGCTGAGCCCTCAGGCTAGGTGAGGGAGGTGACACTTGGGCTGGTTGGAGGGGACATCTTGTGAATGCAGCCTGAGGAACAGAAATCTTCTTTAACTGCAGACATGAGGGGTTTGGGTAGCTTGAGTCTTCTCCAGAGGGAGAAATGAGATCAGACGAAGAGCCAGAACAACTCCATGGGGCAGATGGGAAGGAACTCTGGAATTTACTAGTTTAGGGCATAAAAAGCTCTTTCTGGAAAAGACAAAGAAGTGAAAAAACTAACCCCCAACCTCTTACCTGCTCTAATGACTTGCAGTCTACTCAGCTCCTGGGCTTGTCCTTCACAGACCACAATTCTGTTCTGCTGAAGTTCATAAGTTACAAGGAAATTGAAGTTATAAAGAATAATTTTTTTTTCACTCTGATGGTGGTGAGAGCCTGGCCCAGGCTGCCCAGAGAGGTGGTAGCTGCCCCATCCCTGGCACCATTCCAGGTCAGGTTGTTTGGGGCTCTGAGCAACCTGCTCTAGTTGCAAATGTCCCTGCTGACTGCAGAGGGATTGGACTGGATGAGCTTCCAAGGTTCCTTCAACCCAAAACCAGTCTGGGATTCGATGATTCTCAGGTGTGTGGCTGCTACCTGAAATCCTTGCTCAGAGGTGGAAAAATCTGATCCTTCCCTATGGGACAGCTGCTGAGCAGCTGGGGAATCAAGGAATTAATTGTCTTTAAGTCAAAGCTGCTTCCTTCATCTCCTTCTCAATGGATTCTCTACAAATCCTGCCTTGGGGGAACCTCAGGGTTAGGAAAGCCAGGCTGTGGTTCCATGACAGGACAAGGGGCAATGGGCACAAAGTGCAACCCAGAAGGTTCCACCTGACCAGAAGGAGAAAATTCTTTGGTGTGAGGGTGCTGGAGCCCTGCAGAAGGCTGCCCAGAGAGGTTGTGGAGTCTCCTTGTCTGGAGAGCTTCCAAACCCAGCTGGACATTGTGATCCTGGGCAAGCTGCTGTGGGTGCCCCTGCTTGAGCAGATGTTGGACTGGATGATCTCCAGAGGTCCCTCCCACCCCTCACCATACTGGGGGTCTGTGGCACTGTCCCTGAGCTGTGTCCCATCCCCTTGTGCATGCACAGGGATGTGCTGAGGACTCGTTTCTGTGTTTCTGCTGCAACATCTTTGGGTTTCAGGCTCCATTTCTGGCCAGGCTCAAGCAGTAAAGGCTCCACCACCTTCAGACCACCACTTTGTCTGGGAAGTGTGTTGACATTCTCTTCTTCAGCACTGGCTGTGACAGTCCAGGAGTAGAAGGCCTCTGATTAACACATCCTGCACGTAACCTGAGATGTTGCCCAGTTTTAAAATGCTCTTTCATCAGGTCACACAGTCCCTTTGAAGGGTCTCTGCACAGTTCCAGAGCACCATCTCTACAAACAGCTCCTGCTGCCTCCCCCCTCAGTCACTCCCACCCATGGTGACAAACAAAATACTCCATGGCCTGACCACCACCGAGTTTCTCTTTTGGTTGGTGTCCTCTTCAATTGAAAGCAAAATGAGAGGATTCCACAAGGAGAATCCAGCCCTGGAAACCAAACGTGAGAAACTGGCTTCTCCTTCTTCATAGAAGTGGTTTGGATTGGAAAGGACCTTTCAGGCTCATCTAGTGAAACCCCCCTGCAGTCTGCAGGGACATCCACTAGGTCAGGTTGTCCATGAGCTGACTTTGTTGCCTGAAGCAGGTTCTCCCCTGGTGTGGACATAGCCTTCAACATTTTGTCAAGAAAGGACCAACCTCACTGAATCCTGTGGATCAAGGAAGATGTTCTCCATTAAAACTGGGCTGCAGCCAAACACAAACTGTTGGACTCAGTTGTGGAGGAGCCTGATGAGACTTCATGGGCTGTGGTGCAGCCCATGGGAAGACCAGGGTTGTTTGGCAATAGGTGGAAGAAGAACATTCCTTTTGGGGAGGATCTTTCAGATTCATATTCAGGATGAGGGAATCACCTTTGGGCAGCACCTCTGTCCCTCTCCACCAGCTGCAGACCCAGGTGCCTCATTTTGCCTGTGAGGCTTTAAGAAAGCCCTCATGTCCTGTAGTCTCAGTGACAGAGACTACTGGGAAGGTGCCTGGTGGCACCAGGATGCTCAGACTGACCCATCTGGTTGTTCTACAGGCAGTGAAGGTGACCTCCTCCCTCCTCCTCACCCTGACTGCAGAAGGAGCCTAGAGACCTGCTGTGGTCAGAACAAGAAGTTTGGGTTAATGTTCTGGCAGACCCAGAAGGTCTCCCAATACTTCCCTCCACCTACCTGTGAAGTTCAGTGATTTCTCTTGTCAACCATCTGATGTCCTTCACATCACTCTCCATCCTCTGCCACCTTCTGACACTGGCATCTGCCACATCTGGTGGTTCCCTCTTCCAAGGCCAGTAGTTTGAGATTCAGCCAGGAGCTCCTCAGTGGCCTTGTCACTTGTCTGGGCCACACTCCAAAAACTCCTATTAGGTGGCAAAAAACTTGAGCAAGCCCCCTGCCAGAGCACAGAGGTGAGGGGCAGACTGTGCTGGATTTCACTCTTTTTTAAATTGGAATTATTTCAGTTGGAAAAGACCTCCAAGGTCCTGGAGTCCAACCATCAACACAACACCACCATGGCCATTAAACCATGTCCCCAAGTGCCATGTCCACAGGTTTCTTGAATACCTCCAGGGATGGGGACTCCACCACCTCCCTGGACAACCTATTCCAGTGACTGACCACTCTTGCAGGAAAGAAATTTTTCAAGAGGATGAGGTACATGAAGCTGAGGCTCACTGCAGGGGGGTTGGACAACATGCCCTTCAAGGGTCCCTTCCAACCCTATGCATTCTATGATTCTGTGGCTGACTACATCCTCTCAAGGCATTGGAACAGGCTGCCCAGGAGGTGATGGAGTCACCATCCTTGGAGGTGTTCCAGAACCATGTGGCCATGGCACGTGGGGACATGGTTTAATGGCCATGGTGGCTGGTGATGCTTGAACTGGATAACCTTAGAGGGCTTTTCCAACCCAAACAATTCTGTGACCCTGTGATTCTCTAAGTGCACCTACAGGTCCTCCTCTTTCAAAGCATCCCCACACAAACCTCAAGAAGCCCCTTCCACCCTTCTCAGCCTGGGCAAGGCTGGAAGCCACCACCACCACTGCCCTCTCCTTTCAGCCCTGACTGCCCCCATCCCACTGACCACCTCCTCTGTTGAAAGCAGCTGGATCTTGGTGTGGAAAGGGAAAGAAATCTTTCTTTTTTTTTTTTTTTTCTTCCCTTTTCCCTTCTTCTTCCCCCTTCTTCTCCTTCTCCTCCTGCATTTTGATGGGGCTGGAGCTCTCTCAGAGGAAGCCTCCTTCCCTTTTTATCAATTAGGAGCACACACACGCCGCTCGCCCACCCCTCCTCTGCTTCCCTCCCAGCTCCCCTTGGCTGCTGGTTTCAGACAAAGATGTGTGAGTTCTTTGATCTGCCTGGCAGCCACCACGGGGGGATTGGCTTGGAGGTTAATTACACACAGACCATCTCCAGCTATGGCAAGGAGCCATTCGGCTGGAGAGGATGTTGTCCCTTCTCCCCCTGCACCCCCACCCCCTCCCACCCCCAGCTACAAACTTCAAGGGGACAGGAGGGCAAGGAAGGTACCACTGAAACCCCTTTTGATATGACAAACGGGCTCCTTGCTTGCCTCTCTGGTTCTTGTTTTGTTTGTCTAACTGCTGTTTGAAATATGGATGAGCTCTTGGTCCTGAGGGTCCAGCCTTGGCTTCTCCACACCCCCCTTCCCCTTCCCTGGGCAGAACTGGAGTCCAGCTCTCCTGTCCATCTGTCCTTTCCAGGAACACTCAGCCCATCTCACCAAGGGATGGAGAAGCTGGACCCTGTTCTCAGCCCAGGGCTGAGCCTCCACAGCTGGGGCATAACTCAGGGGGGGCTCAGAAAGTCCTTCAAGCCTGTGGTTGGTACTTGGGAGGCTTGCCTTCCAACCCCTCTCTCTGCAGCTGCTTTGCTCTGGGATTATCTGCTTTATCTTCTCTGCCTTTCTGTTAAAGCCACTGAAATCCCTTTGTGCCTCAGTTTCCCAGGCAAGAAATGTTCACTTGCTCCTCAGGGTTGGCTTGAGGTCAATTGATTTCCTTGTCCAACATCTCAAGCAAAGCCATGCTGCAGGAGAGAGCTGTTGGTGTAATCCCCCTGCATTAATGGGATCCTTCCCAAAAGGACCTCACTTAAAGGCTTCAGGGCAGGGGGTGGGGGGACTTTAGCTGCTTCTCAGTGGTTCATCAGCCCTTCTCCTGGCTTCCAGGCTCCTCCCTCATATCTACATGTGGGATGGAGTCAAAGGGGGCCATGCAGTGACCAGGGGAACCTCAGGCCATGAGATCAACCCTCCAGCGAGCTCAGAAGTGGGCAATAGTCTGTGTGTCAAGGGCATCATACAGCCAAGACCTCATCCATATGGGAATGCCACTCCATGCTTGGATCTGGGCATTCTTCCAAGCAGATCTGGGGCAAGATCCAAATTCCACATGCAAAATGCTTCAGCCTGCCTAGCAGTGGGCAATAGCAATGACCTGGGGCAAAACATGACTGCCCTGGAGATGTGTGTGAAGCCAACCTCCTTGTCTGCTTGTTGAGGACATGGCAGAGCAGACTGAAAGCAGGATACCATCACTTCCCAGGGCTGCATCCCCTTCCCGGGGCCACAGCCTCTCACCTGCTTATCCAGGCTGTGACCACCTGGATACTTGTCCCTGCACTTCCCCATAAGTAACATCCCTCAACTCTAAGCTGAGATCTCACCTCCCACAGGTGATGGAGGAGCTGAGGAGGATCACCTCAGCAGGGTCAGGACCTGAAGAGGCTGAGAATCTCTCGAGACTGAATCTGGAGAGGGTGAGGATTTCACCTCCCACAGGTGATGGAGGAGCTGAGGAGCACCTCCAGGGCCAGCACCTCTTGGGCAGGGTGCCACCCAGGAAGGCAATGGTTAATCTGCTGCTGTGTTGGCCCTGGTGGGCTGGGTTTCCTGCTGCTGTCCTGAGGAGCACAGTGTGCTCAGTCCCTGTTTATTTTTTCATGAGCCTTCTCCTCTGCGTGTCACTCTCGTGTCACCAGCCACAAACACATTGATTTAACCATTACCTCAGAGCACCACTTGCTGCCTCCACAGCCTGCATACCTGTCCCCTGGGAGCTCTTGCAGTGGGGAGGTGGGCTTGGAGCCCGTCCTGAGGTTCTGCTTCACTCCTCTGGCAGCGGTTGCCCCCCCCCCACCTCTAGCTTCTCTTTTCTCATTCATCTCCTTCTTTCCTCATGGAATCATAAAGGTTGAAAAAGACCTCCAAAGACCATGGAGTCCAGCCAGCAACCCAACACCACCATGGCCACTAAACCATGTCCCCAGGTGCCACACCTTTCTTGAACACCTCCAGGGATGGGCACTCCACCACCTCCCTGGGCAGCCTGTTCCAGTGCCTGACCACTCTTGCAGGAAAGAAACTGTCCCTAATACACAACCTGAGCCTCCCCAGTTTCAGGCCATTTCCTCTCTTCCTATCATCTGCTGGTAGGGAGAAGACACCAACCCACAACTGGCTGCTGGATCTGCTCCAGCCTCTCGATGTCCTTCTTGTCCTTCTTGGAGTGAGGGGCCCAAAACTGAACCCAGGATTCAAGGTGTGGCCTCACCAGTGTCCAGTCTAGGGGGACAATCCCTGCCCTGGTCCTGCTGGCCACACCCTTCCTGATCCAAGCCAGGATGCTGGAGGCCTTCTTGGCCACCTGGGAACACACTGGCTTATCTTCAGCTGCTGCTGAGCATCATCCCCAGGTCCTTTTCTGCTGGGCAGCTTCCAGCCACTCTGCCTGAAGCCAAGAGTGGTCATGAAGTTGTTGTGACACGAGTGTAGGACCCAGCACTTGGCCTTATTGACTTGACCTCATCCCATTGATCAGCCTAGCCAGGGCCCTCTGCAAAAGCTCTCCAACCTCAACCAAATCAATACAGGGGCCAGGGACTATCCTCACACATCACCAACAGAGCAGTTTGCTCCAAGCCTGCCTTCACTCTTGGAGGTGAAAGTGTCCAGAAGGACAATTGGTGTCACCTAAAAGCAGAGCAGTCCCCCAAAGGGCATATGAGGCAGAGCCAGGACCAAAATAACTCCCCTCAGATACTCCTTTGCTTAATCCAGGCTGAGGAATTAGTGACACTGGGGACGTGGCACAGCAGCTCACCCACCACCAACACCTCCATCTCTGAAGGTGTTTAAGGCCAGGCTGGATGAGGCTCTGGCCAGCCTGATCTAGTGTGAGGTGTCCCTGCCCATGGCAGGGGGGGTTGGAACTGGCTGATCCTTGTGGTCCCTTCCAACCCTGACTGATTCTATGATTCTATGAAGATCACCAGCAGACAGGCCTGGTTTGATATTAACCATCAGGGCTGGGGACCACTGAGATGGAGCTAGCTTGGATGCTGCTCCACAGTGAGTGAAAGAAGTGTCCATGGGTGGAGTAACCTTGGGGCTCTGCTCTTGAAGGTATTTCAGCTGTGATACCTCTGACTGCACTGTGTGGAGAAAACTCCAACCCCAACCCCAGCTCTGCACCACCACACACCTGAATCTACCACAGCCTCTGGAGCTGAAATCCATTGGTAGATCCATCAGATCCACCCCCCAAACACTTTGCTAATCCCTGCTGTTCACAAAGGAATCAGCAGTGGTCCCTGAGGGACCTTCTCCTTCTGCTGTCAAGGTCCAGGCTCCTCCATTGAGTCTAACAACCCTGAAGTGTAAAAATCCTGAAGCTCAGGAGAGCTTCACCTGCATTGTTTATCCTTGTCAGGGTTGTTCAGCTCAGCAGTCACACTCACCTGCCCACCATGTGCTGTCTGGTGATGTGATGCCTTCACAGCTCTGCTGCTGCTCTTGCACAGCCCCATCCTGCAGTGCTTGAGGCAAGGTCATGGTGTATTGAGGTCCTTCTTGGCCAAAGAGAAGGTCCAGGTGCCTACACAAGAGAGGGATGCTGCAGACAGTGCTGATTCAGGAGGGGAGGGAAGGAAAGTGTTCAGCAAGGCTGAATGGAGATGGTCAGGAGGCCTTGTGGAGGGAAGGGGAAAGATCCTCTCCTCAGCTTCCCCTCCACAGCATGGTAGAAAGGATGAGTCTGAAGGCCAGTGAGGAGCTCCTGTCTCTAGAGCAAGCTTGGGAGGTGCAAGGAGTAAGAATGGAGGTGGATTTAGGGATTCATTCATGATGAAGACAGGAATTTCTAGGGGTGCAGCCTGCCTCTCCCAGAGGTCTTCTGAACATTGAGCAACAATGACAAACACCTTCTGGGGACCTCCCAGCTCATGTGGAAATAGGGATTAGAGCCACAACAAACTCACAAACCTCCATCAGACCTGCAGAGCCATGTGAGTCCATGGGACAGCCCTGGGCAGGCATGGGAGCAACATTCCCATCTCCCATGTCAGAGGAAAAGGAGATCTGGCCTTGAGGACTTCTTTCTTGGAGAGGAGCTGCAGGGCTGGGCTGCCCTTGAAGAATGGTTGGATGGATGAGCCTGGTGTGGCTGCAGGGGTGAGCTACCTCCCACCAGGTCTCCATACAGTGCACCAGGCAGACATCATCGGGTCCCCACCACTTGTGCTGAATACAACCAGCCAGACAAGGGATGCTCAACAGGAACATCAAGAACAGCGTGTGGGAGAGGAAAGAGGGACAAGGAGAGGATGAGGATGGAGGAAAGAGAAGGGAGGAGAGGATGAGGATGGAGAAAAGAAGAGGGAAAGAGAGGGACAATGAGAGAAGGAGGGTGGAGCAAAGAGAAGGGAAGAAGAGAGCTGAGGAGAAGTGGATGGAGAAGAAAAGAGGAAGCGGATGGAGAGGAAGAGGATGGAGAAAAGAGAAGAGAGAATGCAAACTGGAACCCAGAATTGGTTTTTCCTCCCAGAAGCTGCCCAGTTTTAGCAAAGTCCTTTTCTTGCCTTCTAATGAATTCCAGCTCCCTTCCCCCTGCCGACCCCAGCGAAGATGGAACATTTCCAAGAGCTGGAGGGAGGGAGGGAGGGAGGGAGCAGCGAGAGGGGCTTGGAAATCAAATTTAAAGGGAAATAAAAAGAGAGGAAAAAAAAAAAAAAAAAGGCTGAGACTCCTCTTTAAAAGTCACTTTGCATCCCCTCCCTGAGCGGGAAGGGAGCACGGGTCATGTCAGAGCCCTCCGCCGATGTGCTTTGCCTCTGCCGCTCCACTAATGACACTGGAAATATGCTAAGGAGGTGGCTGCGAGGGGCTTTTGGAGCTCGGTCACTTCCTGGGACCTCAAAGAAGCTTTAATTGCGGGGGCCGGGGAGACGGCAGGTGTGCTTGTCATCTCTAATCAGCATACCGGCAGCGCTGGGACCGCCCGCCTCACCCAAGCCGCTGCTCGCTGCTCTCCAACCCCCATCCCAAACCTCACCCTTGGATCCACCCCCACCCTCCCCTTCCTTCCCCAATTCTTCATCCCTTACACACCCTGTCAAAATGATTATGGGAATGAGGCTCCATCATGGGCTTGGCAGAGCTGGGCTGGAGGAAATCCACTCTCTCCCTGCCGCTCGCCCTTTCTTCTCCCGGCCGTGGTTTTGCCTTCGCTAGCTTGCGGGCTCAAGGGGGATTAAGAGAAGAGGGAAGAAAAGAGAAGAGGGAAGAAAAGAGAAGAGGGAAGAAAAGAGAAGAGGGAAGAAAAGAGAAGAGGGAAGAAACGAGAAGAGGGAAGAAAAGGGAAGAGGGAAGAAAAGGGAAGAGGGAAGAAAAAGGGAAGAGGGAAGAAAAGGGAAAGAGGGAAGAAAAAGGAAAGAGGGAAGAAAAGGGAAGAGGGAAGAAAAAGGAAAGAGGGAAGAAAAGGGAAAGAGGGAAGAAAAAGGAAGAGGGAAGAAAAAGGAAGAGGGAAGAAAAGGGAAGAGGGAAGAAAAAGGGAAGAGGGAAGAAAAAGGAAAGAGGGAAGAAAAGGGAAGAGGGAAGAAAAAGGAAGAGGGAAGAAAAGGGAAGAGGGAAGAAAAGGGAAGAGGGAAGAAAAGGGAAGAGGGAAGAAAAGGGAAGAGGGAAGAAAAGGGAAGAGGGAAGAAAAAGGGAAAGAGGGAAGAAAAAGGAAGAGGGAAGAAAAAGGGAAGAGGGAAGAAAAAAGGAAGAGGGAAGAAAAGGGAAGAGGGAAGAAAAGGGAAGAGGGAAGAAAAAGAAAGAGGGAAGAAAAAGGGAAGAGGGAAGAAAAGAGAAGAGGGAAGAAAAAGAGAAGAGGGAAGAAAAGAGGGAAGAAAAGAGGGAAGAAAAAAAAAGAGGGAAGAAAAAAAAAGAGGGAAGAAAAAAAAAAGAGGGAAGAAAAAAAAAAGAGGGAAGAAAAAAAAAAGAGGGACGAAAAAAAAAAAGAGGGAAGAAAAAAAAAGAGGGAAGAAAAAAAAAAGAGGGAAGAAAAAAAAGTGGGAAGAAAAAAAAAAGTGGGAAGAAAAAAAAGAGGGAAGAAAAAAAATGAGGGAAGAAAAAAAAAGAGGGAAGGAAAAAAAAGAGGGAAGAAAAAAAAAGAGGGAAGAAAAAAAAAGAGGGAAGAAAAAAAAAGAGGGAAGAAAAAAATAGGGAAGAAAAAAAAAGAGGGAAAAAAAAAAGAGGGAAGAAAAAAAAAGAGGGAAGAAAAAAAAAGAGGGAAGAAAAAAAAAGAGGGAAGAAAAAAAAAGAGGGAAGAAAAAAAAATAGGGAATAAAAAAAAAAGAGGGAAGAAAAAAAAAGAGGGAATAAAAAAAAAAGAGGGAAGAAAAAAAAAGAGGGAATCAAAAAAAAAGAGGGAAGAAAAAAAAAAAAGAGGGAAGAAAAAAGAGGGAAAATATCCCACAAACACCCAAAAGTATTCACAACACCCTAAAAATATCCCCCAAACACCCAAAAGTGCTCACAACACCCTAAAAATACCCCACAAACACTCCCAAAATACCCCCAAAACACCCTAAAGTACTCACAATACTGCCAAAATACCCACAAACCTCCAAAAGTACTCAGAACACCCCAAAAATACCACACAAACACTTCCAAAACCCCACTAAAGTACTCACAACACCCCAAAAAAACCCACAAACACACTAAAGTATTCACAACACCCCCAACATACTCCACAAACCCCCAAAAGTGCTCACAACATCCCCAAAATACCCCAAAAACACTCCTAAGGTGCCTCCAAACACCCAAAAGTATTTACAACACCCCCAAAAACACTCCTAAGGTGCCCCCAAACACCCAAAAGTATTTACAGCACCCCCAAAACCACTCCCAAAGTGCCCCCCAAACACCCAAAATACCCCACAAACACTCCCAAACACCCCAAAGTCCTCACAACACCCCAAAAGTACCCCCCAAGCACCCCCAGCAGATGCCAAGATACAGGAGCTAAGAACTTGGACAGACACAAGCACAGTGCACAGCTGAGCCTGGTGGTGTCCTGATGTCCCCAAGGCTTGGGATGGAGCACTGGAAGGTACAGCCCCAGAGCCACATGAGCACAGACACCTTCGCAGCACCACCTTGCTACCAACACACACACACAAAAGCCCCTTCCCAGAAACACAAGGCCACCACCACCACCACCTCCCCAGAAACACAAGGCCACCACCACCACCTACCTGCCACCAGGCTTTGTGTCACCCATGGGCAGCAGAGAAACGCTGGGATGCTCTGTCAGTGCAAACCTGTAGTGGGAAGAGTCATGGTCACCCACACAGGTCCTTTAGTGACTCATTCTCCTTCTGCCCACCCTCAGAGGTCAGCCTGAGAGACACCAGCCAGGAAACCTGGACTAGAGGATCTCCAGTGGTCCCTTCAAAACCTCTCCACTCTGTGACCCAGCCATCACCCTGCTGCAGATGACTGGAGAAGTGTTAACCTCCTCTGACATGCCTTGACCAGAAGGTGAAACCCTCTCTCAGGCTGAACTGGTTCTGGAGGTCATCACCACTCAGCTGACCTTCTAGCACTGGTGATGGGACCTGCTTCCAAAGCTGCAGGTAAAGAGATGCCCCAGGGAAGAGAGGCAGAGGTTGGGAGGTGAAGCAGGAGCTGTGCCAGGTGAGGTGTGGGACCTGCTCTATATCTATATTTTATAGGACATGGAAAGTGACTTTTAAAGCATCTGCAGCGATGTTGTGATGCCAGCTGAGCCCAAAGCTGCTCTGAACCTCAGCCCATCTCATCTTGGGTCAGCTGGAAATAAACTGGTTTATTCTGTACCCCTCTGATTTCTCCATCCCTTCTTCTCTTTGTCCTCCACACCTCAACCACCTTGGTTTGTGGCATCTTTCCTGCCAGATGTCTGGTTTTCTTTGCAGGATCCTTTCTCCTTCTGCTCCAACCTGCTGGATCTTGTGTCTGGCTGCTGCTCTTTCTCTGCACCTCCAATACAAACAAGCCACTCTTGCTGTCTCCATGTGGCCTGGGAAGCATCAACCAGGGACACTGCTGTCACCATATGCCTGCACCTTCTGGCCTCACATGCCTTGAGGTAGAAGGAAACCTTCAGCAAGATTTAGCAGCAAGCCTCCAAATTGTTCTTACCAGAAGAAACATTCCCTGCTCCTTTTACTCCTTGAAAGCTCTCCCACTGAGCTCCTTCCCATCCCCACATCACAACCCACATCTACCCTACCCAACTACACCCCAGACCCAACACCAGCCTCTTTCTTCTTCTCCTTCTCCTCCATTACCTTACATCAAATCCTCTCCCCATGGTCACAATGCACAACAGCTGCCCTTGAGAAGGATGATCTCAGGCCCTAGGGCAGCCAGACCACCACTGCTGTTCACAGGGGCTTTACAGCTTTAGTTCAGAGGAGGAACAGGAAGGAGCCTCATGAGTCTCTACTCCACACTCTTGATTGAGCTAGAGTCAGCTGTGACCCTCAGGGCTTGACCAGGCAGGTAGTGAGTGATGACTCAACTTCTCAGAGGAACCTTATGGTGACTTTGTTTCTTCAGCTCCTATCCATTCTGAACTTCTCTCATTTCACCCTCTGCCCACTGTTTCTTGGGAGCAGGAGGTGTAGGAGAGGAGGGACAGAGAACCTCATTCAGCATCAGCAGGAGCAGGAAACAATGTAGGGACAAAGCACAAAGTTTGGTTGGTGGAGTTCTCAGGACTAACTCTTTCCTCCTGCCTTGAATTGCTTCACAAGGAGCCAGGAGCCATCCTCTGGTGGCTCCCACAATGTGGGGGAGATGCAGAGAGGGCCTGATTGATTATCAGAGAGGAGTGAAGTGAGATGAATAGTAGTGATGGGATTTTGAAGATGAACCAACCTATCTCTGAGACTAAAGGGTCATCAATTTTTTATTAAACAGAATCTTTTCAATAGACCAAATGAGCTCCTCTGTCCTCCCTCTTCCACCTGAGCTTGCTCACTCTTCCTCCCATTTCTTCCTGCCACTGGTGCCTCCCACGTGGGGGCCTTCTGCTTTTTCTTCTCCCTAGTCATGCTCCTGAGGTGTGGGGTTACATGGAGACCTGGACTCCAGGTGTTGGAACATGTTTGAGACTTTTACTGCTCCACCAAGCACTGAAATGTGCCTAAAGCTGTGGTGATAGCTTCTCATCAAAAGTCCTTTCCTCCGGAAATGCCTCCACAGGATCCCTGAGCCCCAGCATGGTAGGGTTGGAAGGGTCTTCTGGAGATCATTCAGTCCAACCCCCTGCTCAAGCAGGGCACCCACAGCAGCTTGCCCAGGATCACAATGGCCAGGGGGGGTTGGAAGCTCTCCAGAGAAGGAGACTCCACAACCTCTCTGGGCAGCCTGCTCCAGGGCTCCAGCACCCTCACACCAAACAAGTTTCTCCTTCTGTTCAGATGGAACCTCCTGGGTTCCAGTTTGTGCCCATTGCCCCTTGTCCTGTCCCTGGGCACCACTGAGAAGAGCCCAGCCCCATCCTCTTGCCTCCCCCAGGTCCTTTATCTCTTGCTGAGCATTGATCAGATCCCCTCTGGGGCTGCTCTTCTCCAGGCTCAACAGCCCCAGGGCTCTCAGCCTTTGCTCCTCACAGAGATGCTCCAGGCCCCTCAGCATCTTTGGAGCCTCTGCTGGACTCTCTCTAGTTTCCTGCCTCTCTTGAATGGGAAGCCCAGTGTAAGTGGACACTCTCATCACAGCCCACCTCAAAGCCCATGAGATGGCTTGCCCAGTCCCCACTTCACTTTGTGCCACCTGCTTTATTTCCAAGCACCTTGGGAGCTACCTTCATCCAAGAGCTCTCCCCATGCCATTCAGCTGGCAGTCAGCTCAGACCATGTGTGTCATTCTTGCCTTAAACTTTAAACCAGAGCTATCAAAACCCAACAGCTTAGAGGACTACAAATAGTCACCAGGTCAGGTGAGCTCCTTCAAGAGGTCTTTGGCTCATCAGATCTGATCCTGGGGATGTTCAGTTGGATGTTCTCCTTGCAAACAACATCCTTGAAGTGTCAAAAGCCTGCATAAAGCTGTTTAGCAGAGCATGAAGCACCACAGGAGGCATCTCTTCCTTTGAAACTCTTCTGATGGGAGCAGCTACTTGCTCCAGACAGCTCAACATGTATCTTGTCAAGTATCAGAGGGTGAAAAGACCTTAGGTAGATCTTGAGACTCTGTGGGGCATCCTGAAGAGAGACTGGGAACAGCTCCTTGCTCCAGACAGCTCAACCTGTCTCTCATTGAGGTACCAGAGGATGAAAGGACCTCAGGTGGCTCATGAGCCTTGGTGAGGCATGCAGAATGAAAGGTCCTCATGGTTGGAAAGCTGATGTTTGGGAGGAGCTCTTGGCTTGGAACAGCCCATGGGCAGGGGAGTGAGGATGGTGGCAACCTCACAAGATGTTAAGGGGAGAGGCAGAGGGAGCTTAGAGTGACACCACCCACTTGTGGATCTACTGGAGACACTGAGAACAGCTGGAGCTGTGGCAGAGCAGCACAAGCACTGGAGACTTTGTGATGTTTAATTTAAACCATAGAATTATAGAGTCCTAAAGGTGGGAAAGATCTCCAAGATCTCCAAGATCAAGGCCAACTGTTAAGCCAACACTGCCAAATCCACCACTAAACCATGGCACACAGCACCACATCTGCAGGTTTTCTGAACACTTTCAAGGATGGAGACTCCACCACTGCCCTGGGCAGCCTGAGCCAGGCCTGGATGGTAATTAAGGGGAAGAAATTGTTCCTCATATCCAGCCTAAGAGATGAGGCCAGAGGCAGATGGAGAGAGGACAGCCCATGAGGACAAGGCTTGGTTGCTGCCCCACAAAGCAGCTCTGCAGGATTAAGGTCGTTGCAGAGAGATGTTGGCACTGTGTGGAGAATCAGGAGAGGGTCAGATGATGGTGGTTTGTACCCACAGAAGGGAATTGGGAGGATGAGGAGGGAAAGAGAGAGAGAGGGGATGAAAAGCGGTGGAGAGAGGAGGAGGAGGAGGATGGAGAAGGAGGAGGATGGAGAAGGAGGAGGATGAAGAAGAAGGAGGATGGAGAAGGAAGAGGACGAATAGATAGAGAAGGAGGGAGGAGAAGAAGGTGGAAGTAGAGGGAGGAAGAGGAAGGAGGAGGAGGGAGAAAGAGAATGATGAGGAGGGAGAAGGAGGAGGAAGAAGAGAGAGACAGAGAAGTTGGAAGAAGAAGAGGGAAAAAGAGAATGAGGAAGAGATGGAGGAGGAGAAGGTGGAGGAGGAGGAAAGAGAAGCTTGCAGAGGAAGATGCTGGGTTTGTGTGTGTGTGGTGGGGAGCAGGGAGGGGGGGTCCATTTCCAAAGCAGGAATACAAATGATCCCAACAAAGCCCGAGCTGTCCTGAAGCCCTGTCGCCAATTAGTGCCCATCAATAATTAATTAGCTCTCGCTATTGTGCAGCCTGGACCGAGCTACCCCAGCCCCTGCCACCCTCACTCCTTCCCATCACACACTCACTGTTATGACACAATAATGATATTGGCCATGAATAATTTAGAGCAGCTTTGCTTCTCTTCTCTCCTCTCTCTCTTCTCCTCTTCTCTTTCCCTGTGCCCTTATTAGCAGAAAATGTGGAACAACTTCTGGGAGGAGGTGAGGAAGGAGATGCACCCATAACATTGCTCAAGGACCAGCCCTTGAGCATCCCTTCCTCAGGTATCCCTAATCCAGTGATGAAGGCTTCCAGGTACCCCTCATCCAGTCATAAAGGTTTCCAGGTACCCCTCATCCAGTGATGAAGGCTCCCAGGATGGGTTGGAGGTGACCTTCTCTTAGTGGAGGAGTTGGGTAGTAATCTAAGAGGAAAGGTTGGCTTGGAAAACTTTGTTGGAGCCATGTAAGAACTCAGACAAAATCATCTTAAAGATTGGACTAAATGAGCCTTGAGGTCCCTTCCAACTTGGTATTGTATGAATCTTGCTCTCTACAACTCCCTGAAAGAAGGCTGGAGACAGGTCAGGGTCAGCCTCTTCTCCCAGGTAGCAAGGGACAGGATGAGAGAGAATTGCCTCAGGTTGCACCAGGGAGGTTTAGGCAAGGCATGAGCAACAATTTCTTCACCAAAAGGGTCATCAGGCACTGGCCCAGGATGCCCAGGGCAGTGGTGGAGTCCCCATCCCTGGAGGGGTTTCAAAGATATTTAGATGAGGAGCTTCAGGACATGGTCTAACAGTTGGGTACAGGGAGATGTTAGGTTATGGTTGGAGTTGATCTTTAGGTCTTTTCCCACCAGGTGATTCTATGATTCTATGACCTCAAATGCCAAGAGCCATGCCCTACAGGGAAAGCACCAGCCAAATGTGGCAGAAGATGGCCAAGGAAATGTCCTTGTGCCTCAGCTGGGGAAAGGGACAGCTTCAGTCCTAGACTCATAGATTCATTTTGATTGGAAGAGACCTTTAAGATCATCAAGTCCAACCATGAACCCTGCACTGCCAGGGCACCACTAAAACACGTCCCTCAGCACCACATCTCCACAGCTTTAAAACCCCTCCAGGGAGGGGGACTCCAACCACTGCCCTGAGCAGAACATTATGGGTTTGACCATCTCCTTCTAGATTTGCATGCCACATGCTGGAACAAACCCAGCAACTCTCTGGCCACCCCTCCAAGTCACCAGCAGAGCACCAAAGGTCCTGCCTCCAGATCATTACTATTGGCAAAATAATTGCAACAACAGAAGGCCTGAAAACCTTGTTTGTGCTGCATTCAGCTCAGCTCAGCCACCACCTCCTGCCCATGTGGGCTTTAAAAAGGGGGGAGGAAGGAGAAGGAAAAGAGGAGGAGGAGAAGGAGAGAAAAAGGAGAAAGAAGGGCAAGAAAGGAGAAAAGTAAGGAGGAGAAGGAGAGAAAAAGGAGAAAGGAGGACAAGAAAGGAGAAAAGTAAGGAGGAGAAGGAGAAAAAGGAGAAGGAGAAGGAGAAGGAGAAGGAGAAGGAGAAGGAGAAGGAGAAGGAGAAGGAGAAGGAGAAGGAGAAGGAGAAGGAGAAGGAGGAGGAGGAGGAGGAGGAGGAGAAGGAAAAGAAGGAGGAGGAGGAGGAGGAGGAGGAGGAGGAGGAGGAGGAGGAGGAGGAGAAGGAGAAGGAGAAGGAGAAGGAGAAGGAGAAGGAGAAGGAGAAGGAGAAGGAGAAGGAGAAGGAGAAGGAGAAGGAGAAGGAGAAGGAGAAGGAGAAGGAGAAGGAGAAGGAGAAGGAGAAGGAGAAGGAGAAGGAGGGAAAAGGAAAAGGAAAATAAAAGAAAAAGGAAAGGAAAAAGAAAGGAAAAAATAAAAAGAAATAAAGAAAAAGGAAAAAAAAGAAAAAGAAAATGAAGAAAAAAGAAAAAGAGAAAATAAAAAGAAGAGAAAGAAGGAGAAGAAATCTGATCCCTACCCTCTTCTTCACTAGGCCACCACTGGCTGGTCTCCTGCTCTCTAGCTCGACACTGAGTTCAGGAGGACTTTCTTGGTGCTTGTTTCTGCAACACTGAGTGTCAGAGCTGGGTATTGATTGAGGCTGGGGGATCTGAGGAGCTGCAGGAGGAACAAGGGCTTATTATTCAACCCCCTTCCTCTCTTCTTTCCCCTCTCTCTCCTTTGCACCACGATTGGATTGATCGACCCCCATCTTCATTATCTCCCCTTCTTCCTTTCCCTCTCCTGGCCCCTACTGGGGATTCCTGACTAAACTATAGCAGGGCTCAATTGATCCTCCGCAATTCACTTGCTTGGCATGAGGAGGAGAAGGAGGAGGAGGAGGAAAAACTGCACCGCTGCATAATTCAGAAAGCAAACAGAGAGAGGAGAGGGAAAATCGATACGGCGACGACTGATCCTGCAGACAAATGAAGCGGCGAGAGGGAGGGTCCCTGGCAGGGCCTGCAGAACTTCCAGCAGCGAGGGGATGGGCTCAAGTGGAGATGGACCAGCTCATAGCCCTTCTTGGAGTGGGACAGGAAGGAAAAGGGGTCCTTGTCCTGCGCAAGGAACAAGCTGGGGTGTGGGAAAGACCAGGGGTGGGCAGGAAAGACTTTCTGAGTCCATGGTGCTGTGCTTAGCACAGAAAAGAGCAAGGAAAGACCAGGGGTGGGCAGGAAAGACTTTCTGAGTCCATGGTGCTGTGCTTAGCACAGAAAGGAGCAAGGAAAGATCAGGGATGGGCAGGAAAGACCTTCTGAGTCCATGGTGCTGTGCTTAGCACAGAAAGGAGCAAGGAAAGATCAGGGATGGGAAGGAAAGACTTTCTGAGTCCATGGTGCTGTGCTTAGCACAGAAAAGAGCAAGGAAAGACCAGGGGTGGGCAGGAAAGACTTTCTGAGTCCATGGTGCTGTGCTTAGCACAGAAAAGAGCAAGGAAAGACCAGGGATGGGCAGGAAAGACCTTCTGAGTCCATGGTGCTGTGCTTAGCACAGAAAGGAGCAAGGAAAGATCAGGGATGGGCAGGAAAGACTTTCTGAGTCCATGGTGCTGTGCTTAGGGTAGGAAAGACCAGAGAAAGTCCAGGGATGTGGAGTAAAATCCTTCTGTGTCCATGATAGGGGGGCGCAGAGGGGGATGTGGGACTCTAGGGGATCTGTGGGGCCATAGGAGCTGTAGGGGCTAAGTTATGCAGGGGGATATTGAGTCTGACCTTGACAACCCCTACAATGTCTCCAGCATCATGATGACCCTTGCCAGCCTTGACATTAACCTTGTCATCTGCTACCGGGGGGGGTGGGGGGGTCCTAGGGTTGGCAGGGTCTCCAGGGTGTCCCTGTAGATGTCCCCAGAGTGGCGTTAGCTGGGTTGCACCAGGGGAGGTTTAAGTTGGACATTAGATGAAACTTCTTTGCTGAATAGTTTTTCAAAGCCTGGAACAGGCTGCCCAGGTAGGTGTTTGAAGCCCCATCCCTGCAGGCACTTCAAAGCTGCAGAGGTGTGATGCTGAGGAACATGTTTTAGCACCAGCCTAGGTGCAGTGATTGGACTCTATGCTCTTAAAGGTCTTTTCCAACCAAAACCATTGATTCTATTCTATGGTTCTATTAGGGGGCCCCCAGGGTCTTCATGGGAGGTTCTCACTGCCTGCTAGGGATGATTTAGTGCACTTGGCAGAAGCATCCTCTTGCTCCTCTCCTACAGGGCTCCTCCTACCTCCTGCTTTCCAGCCCAAGCTGGGCAGTTTCCACCCTCCACCCCATAACCACACCAGTTTCCTCCTGGTGACAAAGCTTTGCCCTACAAGACCTGAGGAAGCAAGCTGGAAACAGGCTCCTCTGGACCTCCAGACATGGAGAGGAGCCTCCAGGCTGGGAAATCTCAGTGGAGCCCTGCCCCTGAGGCAGAGCCTGGCTGCACTGCTGAGACATCCCCACAGCCCTGCTCCAGAGGTCACTTGTTGCCCTGCACAGGCATCCCAACTCCCCAGGAGGCAGCAGCTTGTCCTGGGAATCCAGAATGAAACCCAGCAGGAAGAGAGTAAAACATTAAAACCTCACCCAAATCAAAGACTGCAGCTGCTCTCCTGTGCAGGCAGGGTGGGCTGGCTGCAGGGCTGGCTGCAGGGCTGGCTGCTGGCTCAAAGCCTGGTGGGATAACAGCAAAGTGCTCCTCAACTCAGTGGTGAGTAGGTGAAGGATGGAATTCCCTTGCAAGGGATGTGCTGGGCAGGTGAGCAGAGGATCACTGAATCCCAGCATGGCGAGGGTTGGAAGGGACCTCTGCAGATCACTCAGTCCAAGCAAGGGCACCCACAGCACCTTGCCCAGGATCACAATGGCCAGCTGGGTTTGGAAGCTCTCCAGAGAAGGAGACTCCACAACCTCTCTGTGGGCAGCCTGCTCCAGGGCTCCGGCACCCTCACACCAAAGAAGTGTGTCTGGGACAGGACTCCTGGCACCCTGCAAACTTCACACCTGCTGTGTGAAGAACAGAATCATGGAATCATCAAGGTTGGAAAGGGTCTCTAAGATCATCAAGTGTAACCACCACCAGAGAATCATTACCTTTGGAAAGGACTTCTGAGAACATCAAGTCCAGCACCACAAAATCATTAAGGTTGGGAAGGACCTCTAAGATCATCAAGTCCAACCATCAGTCCAACACCACAAAATCATTAAGGTTGGGAAGGACTTTTAAGATCATCAAGTCCAACACCACATAATTTTTAAGGTTGGGAAGGACCTCTAAGATCATCAAGTCCAACCATCAGTCCAACACCACCATGACCACTAAACCATGTCCTGAAGTGAAATGACCCCAAAAAAGGCATCTGGGCTACCTAGACAGCCCAGCTGTGTGTCCACTAATGACTCAGCAAGAAAATCCTTCCTCCTACCAACGTGTGGTCGTTGTCAGGCACTGCCCAGCCCTTTTCCTGCCTGGTAATGAATCTCCAGAAAGCCCCTTGGGCTGGTGTCTCACAAGTGCAGGGAGCTGCACTGAGGTTTCCTGCAGCCGGAGGAGAGCGAAGGCTTTTAAAAGGCTGTTGCTGGGTGGTTGGAGATGATTTAAGGAGCCAAGGAGCTGGGGTTGCCAGCAGAGGGGATGGATGGATGGCTCTCTTAAAAGCTTTTAAGTGCAGGTGGTAGAAAGGGGAAATGCAGCTGCCTCTCTGGGAGAGGTTGCTGTGCTACCAGCTCCAGGTTGCCCACTCAGCACTGGAACTCTTCTTTTAGCTGGAGCTGAAAGACATTTGTTCTGTGCTGGCACCTGCGAGGATCTTCAAGCAAGCATCAGGCTGCCCTGGGAGGTGTTCCACACACGTGTGGACATGGCACTGTGGTTTAATGGCCGTGGTGGTGGTAGGTTGATGGTTGGACTTGGTGATCTTAGAGGTGGTTTCCAACTGGCACAATTCCATGATCAGGGATTTCAGGAGAAGGTGGTTAATCAAAGAGGGTTTTGGTGCTCAGAATCCAACTCCCTCACACAAATTTTGCCTTTCCCATCGTCCTCAGATGTTGTAAGGTGATGTCATCCACCCTGGAGTGTCCAGCAGAAACACAAAGCTTCTCTTCTTTGCAGACATGTTGGTGCTGAGCCCCTGCACAACCATATGCATGCATGGAGCTTGTCCACTCAGTGCTGCTGCTGCGTGAGACTGGAGGCAGCTGAGCCACACAAGCCTGGAGAAAGCCACAGAACCCCAGCATGGAGGGGGGATGAAAGGGACCTCTGGGCAGCATCCACTCCAACCCTCTGCTCAAGCAGGGGCACCCACAGCAGCTTGCCCAGGAGCACAATGTCCATCTGGGCTTGGATTCTCTCCAGGTGCGACTCCACAACCTCTCTGGGCAGCCTGCTGCAGGGCTCCAACACCCTCAAAAGGAAGAAGTTTCTCCTTGGCACCCTGCAGGCTTCACACTTGTTTTCTCCTCACTCCTCCCCCCCCCCTCCTTTGCCCTCAGAGCATTGAATCAATACCTCCAAGACTGCTTTAACTTCATTGCTCAGGAGAAGAGCTTGGATGACTCTGTATTCCAGCAACAAAACCATGAGGCCCATCTCATGTGTCCAGGACTCTGACTCCAGATGCACCGTCCTGGTGCAGTCCCCAGTGCCACCCTGAGACACATCCTCAGTCCCTGTGTCCATGCCAAGCTCTT
The DNA here is from genome assembly GCF_027791375.1 of Indicator indicator. Lineage (NCBI taxonomy): Eukaryota > Metazoa > Chordata > Aves > Piciformes > Indicatoridae > Indicator > Indicator indicator. Next base: position 16,608,054 of record NC_072026.1, read on the forward strand.
TGCACTCAACAGCCTCCAATTTTCTGCTCTGCTAAAACTTGCAACACAGATCTAGACACCCTCCAGTTGGTTGTGCTCTGTGTCCCTGGAAAACCTGTCCACATCCCAGCTGTTTTCTCACAGCAGAGCCGTCTGCAGCTCCTCTGCTGTTTGCTTTGAGGCCAGTTTTCCTCGGACTGACCAAAGAGCAGCTGCCCTGATCCTTCTGGTCTTAGAAACTCCTGGGTCTGTGAAAGAGACAATTGCAAATGTCAGAATCACACCAGATCCCAGCATGGTAGGGTTGGAAGGGACCTCTGGAGATCATCCAGTCCAACTCCCCTGCTCAAGTATGGCACCCACAGCAGCTTGCCCAGGATCACAATGGCCAGGGGGGGTTGGAAGCTCTCCAGAGAAGGAGACTCCACAACCTCTCTGGGCAGCCTGCTCCAGGGCTCCAGCACCCTCACACCAAACAAGTTTCTTGTCCTGTTCAGATGGAACCTCCTGGGTTCCATTTTGTGCCCATTGCCCCTTGTCCTGTCCCTGGGCACCACTGAGAAGGGTCTGGTCACATCCTCTTGCCTCCCCCAGGTCCTTTATCTCTTGCTGAGCATTGCTCAGATCCCCTCTGGGGCTGCTCTTCTCCAGGCTCAACAGCCCCAGGGCTCTCAGCCTTTGCTCCTCACAGAGATGCTCCAGGCCCCTCAGCAGCTTTGGAGCCTCTGTTGGACTCTCTCCAGTAGTTCCCTGTCTCTCTTGGACTGGGGATGCCAGAACAGGACCAAATACTCCAGCTGTGGCCTGACTAGGGCAGAGCAGAGGGGGAGGAGAACCTCTCTGGCCCTGCTGGCCACACTCTTCTTCATGCATCCCAGGAGGCTATTGGTCTTCTAGACCATGAGGAGATATTGCTGGCTCATGGGGAACTACCTACCAGCACTCCTAGATCTTTCTCTGTGGAGCTGCTCTCCAGCAGGTCACCCCTCACCTGAACTGATGCAAGAGGCTGTTCCTCCCCAGGAGCAGGTCTCCAGGACCCTACACTTGTGCTTTGGTTCCCTGCAAATTCCCACCCATCCCAAATGGACTCAGATGATGTGGGCACAGCAGAAGGAAGTCATAGACCTGGAGACAAAATCCAAATGCCAGCAATTATTGGTATTCCTGGGTGCCCACCAGCCAGAGTCAGGAGAATAAAGTGCCATGTCTGGAGCACAGCTGGCTCTGGGGGATTCAGCTGCAGGCTCCATGACCCATGGTATCCACCCAGGAGCTTGTCCTTTAAACGGCAGCAACCCTCCTGGCTCTGCCTACATTACATTTCCTGTCTGTTCTGCACTCCCCTTGTCTTCCTGCCCTCCAGGGATGGCTTTTGTCTTCTGCTGATGTGCAACATGTCTCAACTTTTGTCATCCCTGCATTGCCTGAGGCACTGGAGGTGACCTTGCTGCTGAGCTTTCCTTTCCCTTTCACAGAGGAAGCTTCTCCCTCCTATGAGGTGCTGTCAGCGTGCTCTGAAGCTCCTTCTCCCCTCTTGTCAGAACAAGCTTCACTCAGGCAAGGCTTGGCCATCAAAGACACCACTGGCAGGATGTTGTCACTCCTGCCATCAGCACCCACCACCTGGTCTGCCTGCCCTGGATCTGTCTGGAAGGGGGAGGAAATGGTGGAGCCATTGTCTGCAGTGCCTGAGCCCAGCTCTGGGGTCAGCAAACATCCTTCTCCCAAACATCCTCCAGCTCATGCTTCTCTCACAGGGTCCTTTCTGGACCCAAAGCCCCTGGGGTGGGCTACAGAGGGTGGAGCAGGTGGCTACAGGTGAGATGTTGCAGTGGGAAGAGAAGGGTTGAGGGGCTTGGAGGGTTGCAGGAGAAGTGTGGGAGGATTCATGGTCAGCAGAACTGATGGAAGAAGGGCAACAGTTGACCACTCTAAACTGGAGAGCTCTGTGAACCCCCTGAACATCTTTGCCACCTCTGTCTGTACCTCTCCTGGTTCTTCCAGGTCCTATTTGAGGACAGTGTTGAAGCAGAGAAGTTGCTTCAAGGAAATAGGGTATCTATGCAAATGAGCTTGTGAGCACAGGTCTGCCTAAGGTGTAGATGTCTGTGGTGTTCTCTACTCATGGGTGTGTGTGAGGTGACCAGCAGAGCCCTGCCCCATGCCCTGGCCATGCCAAGATTGGTGCCTTCTGGTCAGTGATGGGTCTGAGCAGAAGGATGGAGTGGCTCACCTGTGCTTGTGGATGAGAGGAACTCATCTCCATGCCATGGACAATCTGTGCCAGAGTCCTGGCCTGAACCTGTGCTAAACAGCCCCCAGCATAAGGTCACATGTTCTTGGGCAGGACCAGGCTCTTCTCAGTGGTGCCCAGAGACAGGGCAAGGGGCAGTGGGCACAAAATGGAACCCAGGAGGTTCCATCTGAACAGGACAAGAAACTTGTTTGGTGTGAGGGTGCTGGAGCCCTGGAGCAGGCTGCCCAGAGAGGTTGTGGAGTCTCCTCTGGAGAGCTTCCAAACCCATCTGGACATTGTGATCCTGGGCAAGCTGCTGTGGGTGACCCTGCCTGAGAGTTCCCTTCCAACCCCCACCATGCTGGGATTCCGTAGCCACCCAGGACCTCCCCCTCAGCACCCATCAGGGCCAGGCTGTGATCTCCCCTAACTATATCTCATGATAAGCTGGTCCAGGGCTGTCATCTCAGCCTGTTACTCAGTCACTCTGCATTGTGTGATTTCCTGCAGGAAGGGAGTGAAAACTGAACTGCCTTGGAAGAAAAGTGGAGACTTTCTCCACCCTGCCAAACCAGGGCATGCAACACATGCTTGCCTTTTTCCACCATCTCCACCTGGGATAACTTGACAGTGAGAGTCAGGGGAAGGTTTTCTGCTGAGATCTGCAATACTCTTTCTCCACTGGCACCTGCTCTCTAACAGGGAGAAGGAGAAGCAAGCTCCGATGATGGAACTCCCTCTCCAAAATGTCCCACCTGAACTTGTATTCCAACGCCGAAAATCTCCAAGCCTGAGAAAGAGCTTGGAAGGGTTCATCCTCCTCCAGGCAGAGCCCAGCAATTCCCACCCGCTGGACTTCTCAGCTCTTCCTTTTGATCCAGCAGCCAGGAGAGGGAGCTCGGCATCCTAATCCCTGCTTGCGCTGGCCCGAAGATCGCTGAAGACAATGCTGATGATTCTTTTGTTCAGCAAATAAAAGAAGTGGCCCGCGAGGGAGTCGTGTTGGCAGCTGCTTCATGAGGGCTTCTGGGAATTGTGGAAAATCGATGCCTGCCAAAGGCAAAATGGACAGGGCCCGTGGAGGAAAACACAACTCACAGGCTTCTGAGGGATCATTGCACTCAGAGGACCTGAGCTTGGAAAAATAGGGGTGTCTTCAAGTCCTCCAAGCCAACAGCAAGAACTTCTGGAGAAGAGGAGGCTGAGGGGAGACCTCATTGCTCTCTACAACTCCCTGAGAGGAGGCAGTAGTGTGGTGGGATTTGGTTTCTTCTTCCTAGTCAGGTGATAGAATGAGAGGAAATGGCCTCAAGTTGCACCAGGGGAGATTTAGGTTGGACATGAGGAACAATTTCTTTCCTGGAAGAATGGTCAGACATTGGAACAGGCTGCCCAGGTGCCCACTGGTCACTTGCTGGTCATCCATCCATCTGAGGGTCATCCATTTCATGGTCATCCATCAAAGGTGTTGATTCTTTCTCTGCTTCCTTACAAATCCTGGTTGGTTAGGACAGTGCCTGGAAGGACACCACAGCCAGTCCCACCGTGGCAGATGTGTTTTTCCCTTGGGCTAGGGGGAAGAAAAGTTATTTTGTGAGTGCCAGATGGGCTATGGAGACATCCCAACAATACCTGCCTCGTAGGGTCTGGCTCTGTCCCATGTTCCGCTGGCACAGGGCAGGCTGAGACTTGTACCTAAGCTGCAGATCCCTGCAAGGGTCTTTGAGGTCCCTCCTACCCAAGCCAGCTGAAAATGATAACCAAGGATGTGGGCCTTGGGCACTGCTCTTGCTGCAGCTGTCCCTGCTGACTGCAGGGGGGTGGACTAGATGAGCATTGAAGGTCCCCTCCCACCCAAACCACTGCATGATTCTTTTCCTATGCTCAAGGAATGTCCGTGTCTGGGGAACAATTCCCTTGCTCCTCACTTGCACTTGGTCTCATTAGATCTTCAGATCTAAGGAGGGGCAATGGCTTTGAGCTGGAAGAAGAGAGATTTAGGCTGGAGACTAGGAAGAAATTCTTTCCAGTGAGAGTGGTGAGACACTGCAACAGGTTGCCCAGGAAGGTTGTGGATGCCCCCTCCTGGATGTGTTCAAGGCCAGGCTGGATGAGGTCTTGAGCAGCCTGGGCTGGTGGGAGGTGTCCCTGCCCATGGCAGGGGGGTTGGAATTGGATGGTGTTTGATGTCCCTCCCAACCCCCCACACTCTGTGATTCTATGATCTGAATATTCAAACTTGGAGCAGGTTTGCAGTTGGCCATGTCCATCACATGGCTCCTCTCTGCCTCCTGGTTGGCAGGATGCCCTGCCTGCCCTCTGGTCCTTCCAACCCAGGCAGGTTTTCTGGGACCATTCCCACACTGACTTTGAAATTTGTTTCTGCACAAACATTTGCTCCTCAAAACCCAATTTCTTCAATGGCTGAAGCAAGCAGACATGAAAGAATTATGGGCATCCATAATTGAAAGGAGAAGTCCTTGGCTTTGTTGTATCTTCTACTGGAGGTGCCAATTAAAGACTGCTGGCTCCAGGATGGAGACCACCTGCCCAATTCCTCCCCAGCTCATTTTGGATGGGAGACCAGCAGGGATTTACTACTGTGGTCAGCCAGGATTTCTACCAGTAGCCTGGAAGAAGAAGTTGCATGACTCTGACTCCCTTGTCCTGAAGCCAACCAAGCCCCAGAACTTTTAGAAGCGGCAAAGCTGGATGAAAACATCAAACACTGAAGCACTTTGCAGGAATATCAACCAGGGGACTAAATAAATAAATAAATAAATAAATAAATAAATAAATAAATAAATAAATAAACCCCAACTGCAACAACATCATCACTGGACACAGACAGCTCCAGATCTTGTAGCTTCCAGACAAAGTCAGCAGCAGCCCTCAGAATCCCTGTTTCAAGTCCAACCTTCTGCTTTTATCTATATTTTAAACCCCATGCAAGGTATACAAGGTGAATGTTGCTGTTACAGTCAGAAAAGCCTAAATAATGGATGAAGAAGAGAGGCTGGGGGGGGGGGGGGTGGGGTGGAGAGAAAAAAGTAAAAGAGAAAAAAGGGCAAGAAAGAGAAAATAAGAGAAAAAAAATAAGGGAAAAAAAAGGGGGGGGGGGAGGGAAGAGAGAGATACAGGGGGAGAGAAAGGGAAAAGGAAAAAAAAAAAGAAAAAAGAATAAAAAGACAAAAAGAGGAAAAAGACCCAAAAAAGGGAGGGGGGGAAAGAAGAAAGAAAATTGAAAGGAGAGAAATGGAAAAAAAAAAAAAAAGAAGAAGAAGAAAAAGGAAAAGAAGAAAGAATAGGAAGACAAAAAGAGGAAAAAAAACAAATAAGGAGGCAAAAAAAAAAAGAAATATAAATTAAAAGGAGAAAAAAGGGAAAAGCAAAATAAAAGAAGAAGAAAAAGGAAAAGAAAAAGAAGAAATAGAAATAAGAGAGATAAGAAAAAAGGAGGGGAAATTAAAAATTGAAAAAAGAGGAAAAAAAAATTTTTTAATTAAGGGGGGAAAAGGGAGGGGAGGATTAAATAGAAGGAGAAGAGGAAGTTTTTATAAAAGATAAAAGGTTTTAAAACAAAAAAGAAAGAAAAAGGAAAAAGGAAAGAAAAGAGGAAAAAGGAGAGAAAAGAGGAAAAAGGAGAGAAAAGAGGGAAAAGGAAAGAAAAGAGGAAAAAAGAAAAGCTTGGGAGTGGAGGGAGGGGGTGGGGGAGAAAAGGCAAATGAAAAAGAAAGAGAGGTCTCCAAAATAAGAAGATGCAGACACTGTGAGTGGGACCAATGCTGGGACATGCTGGAGGCACATCTAGGGAAGGATTTTCCCCTCTGGAGCTGCAATGAGGACAAGAGGGGGACAGCAGGGTGATTTCAGGGGGATGATGTCAGCCTCAAACTCCCTGGCCAAATAAATTCTCTGCTTTGGGACACCCTCCAGTAAACAAACCCAGGGACTCCCACTCCCCATGCCCAGCTCTCTTCCCTTGGCATCATACCCACAAAAATCTCCTTTTTCTTCATGGGAAGAGCTGATGAATCAAGTTGTCCCAGGGGAGGTTTAGCTTGAACATGAGGAACAATTTCTTGTCTTTGAGGGCTGTCAAGGGCTGGCCCAGGGCAGTGGAGAAGTCCCCATCGCTGGAGGGGTTCCAAAATCATGGAGAAGTGGTGCTGAGGGCCATGGTTTGGTGGTGGCCTGGCAGTGCTGGGCTAGTGGTTGATGACCTTAAAGGCCCAGTGGAAAGGATTCTGTGATTTCATGGCTCTAAGCTCTCTGTGTGGAAACCTTTGCTGGCTGCTTTCTGCTTTGCACGAGAAGTCAACCTGGAGGCAGTGACTATGCCTTTGTGGCAGGACTGGGAGCACTGGGGAAGGGGCTGGCTTCACTTGGATCCCTCCAAGCACAGCCAGCACCTACTGTCATGATAACCTAGAGCAGAATTCAGACCCCTGGGCAGAAGGAAGTTTACTGAGTCCAGTGTCTAGGATGGCTTTCCAGAGGCCACCCTCCTCCTTCTGCAGCCCTGTGGGAGGGAGGCTGGCTCCAGCCCACAGGAGTTAAGAGCCTTACAAAGCACAATGAAGCCATCAAGGCTTGGCATGGGAGCAAGCTGCCTTCCCCTTCCTGCCAAGTGCAAAGTCACTTCTCCTGACTCCCTCCTGGGCTGCCTCAAGTGGATTCTTGTCTTCTCCATGTCTGAGTTCTCTTTGCAGGGGCTCACTTTGAAGGAGTGAAGGCTGTACTGGGAGTAGGAAACATCTCCTCATCAAGCAGCCCAACTCCTTTCTCCTCCACGTGTTCACCTTTGGAAAGATGCCCAGAAGCAGGTTTTTATCTAAAAAGTAAAGTCATGGTGGCCAAGGTTGATGACATATAAATGACCTGGTGAAATGCTGGGATGGGTTGCCCAGGGAGGCTGTGGATGACCTCTCCATGGAGGGTTGGATGAAGCTTTGAGCAACCTGGTCTAGTGGAAGGTGTCCCTTGTCCATGGCAAGGGGGTTGGAACTAGATGATCTTTAAGCTCCCTTCCAAGCCAAACTATTCTATGACTTCTTGACTCCAGCCTTGTCCAGTAAGAAGAGCATGGTGCCACTTGTCCCCAGCCACCAAATATTTGTGTCATCAGAGCTTAGAAGGTGGCACATGAGCAGCTTCTCTTCCACCTGTGCTCCTCACAGGGTGACCTCCCCTCTCTCTCTGCCCTCCTTAAGCCACAAATCTCAAGTTACAGGTGGTAAGTCAGATCCTCAGTGATACCACCACATCACCCACTTGCCTTGGTGAGAAGCAGTTGAGGCTCAGCAGATCAAGGAGCTGGAGCTCAGCAGGCACCAGCAACTCCCTGCCCTGCTGGTGGGTCAACAGCAAAGGAGATGCTCCTTCGTTATCTTGGGGGGTTCTGCAGTGGACCTGCTGAGCTGAACTGAAGGTTGTAGAACTGAAAGGAGGTTGGAGCCAGGTGGGGGTGCAAGGAACAGGTGAGAGGACAAGAGGAAATGCCCTCAAGTGGGGGTCATTTCAGTCCCACCACCCAGATCTGGTCCCTTTCAAGACCATCTCTTGCTGAGGACCCACAAGCACAAACAGTGACAAGCCCAGGACTGCAGATCCAGACATGATGCTCTCTGGCAGATCACTGTGAAGGTGTGTAGGAGACAACCCCACCATGGAGTTCACAACTGTTTTCATTTGCACAGGCTTTCCAGAGAGCAGAGGGAGCACTCATGCGTGGCTCACTTTGCAGGAGATCAATGCAAGGTGTGCTCACCCAGCCACCCCGAGAGGACTTTTTGGCTTTGGCTCCTTTCCAAGCAGGGAGCTAGAACACCGTGGTCTAACCCACGGGTGAGCACACAGAGCAAAGCACCACTAATGAACAAATGGAGATCCAGGCCTTGCAAGCAGCTGCTGGGCCATTCACTGGGGAGCACTTGAGCAGGTGGGAAAAACTCCAGCACATTTGGCCAGGAAGAACAGGTCTGTGTGGCCATGAAGAACAGATCTGTGTGGCTATGAAGGACAGGTCTGTGTGGCCTTGAAGAACAGGTCTCTGTGCCATGAAGAAGAGATCTGTACGGCCATGAAGAACAGATCTCTGTGGCCATGAAGGACAGGTCTGTGTGCCATGAAGGACAGGTCTGTGTGGCCATGAAGGACAGGTCTGTGTGCCATGAAGGACAGGTCTGTGTGGCCATGAAGGACAGATCTGTGTGCCATGAAGAACAGGTCTGTGTGGCCATGAAGGACAGGTATGTGTGGCCATGAAGAACAGATATGTGTGGCCATGAAGAAGAGATCTGTGTGGCCATGAAGGACAGGTCTGTGTGGCCATGAAGAACAGATCCCTGTGGCCATGAAGGACAGGTCTGTGGCCATGAAGGACAGGTCTGTGTGGCCATGAAGAAGAGATCTGTATGGCCATGAAGAACAGATCCCTGTGGCCATGAAGGACAGGTCTCTGTGGCCATGAAGGACAGGTCTGTGTGGCCATGAAGAAGAGATCTGTATGGCCATGAAGAACAGATCCCTGTGGCCATGAAGGACAGGTCTGTGTGGCCATGAAGGACAGGTCTCTGTGGCCATGAAGGACAGGTCTGTGTGGCCATGAAGGACAGGTCTCTGTGGCCATGAAGGACAGGTCTGTGTGGCCATGAAGAACAGATCCCTGTGGCCATGAAGGACAGGTCTGTGGCCATGAAGGACAGGTCTGTGTGGTCTTGAAGGACAGATCTGTGTGGCCTTGAAGAACAGATCTCTGTGGCCATGAAGGACAGGTCTCTGTGGCCATGAAGAACAGATCTGTGTGGCCATGAAGAAGAGATCTGTGTGGCCATGAAGGACAGGTCTGTATGGCCATGAAGAACAGATCTCTGTGGCCATGAAGAACAGATCTGTGTGGCCATGAAGGACAGGTCTGTGTGCCATGAAGGACAGGTCTGTGTGGCCATGAAGAACAGATCCCTGTGGCCATGAAGGACAGGTCTGTGGCCATGAAGGACAGGTCTGTGTGGCCATGAAGAAGAGATCTGTATGGCCATGAAGAACAGATCCCTGTGGCCATGAAGGACAGGTCTGTGGCCATGAAGGACAGGTCTGTGTGGCCATGAAGAAGAGATCTGTATGGCCATGAAGAACAGATCTGTGTGGCCATGAAGGACAGGTCTGTGTGGCCATGAAGGACAGGTCTCTGTGGCCATGAAGGACAGGTCTGTGTGGCCATGAAGGACAGGTCTCTGTGGCCATGAAGGACAGGTCTGTGTGGCCATGAAGAACAGATCCCTGTGGCCATGAAGGACAGGTCTGTGGCCATGAAGGACAGGTCTGTGTGGTCTTGAAGGACAGATCTGTGTGGCCTTGAAGAACAGATCTCTGTGGCCATGAAGGACAGGTCTCTGTGGCCATGAAGAACAGATCTGTGTGGCCATGAAGAAGAGATCTGTGTGGCCATGAAGAAGAGATCTGTGTGGCCATGAAGGACAGGTCTGTATGGCCATGAAGAACAGATCTCTGTGGCCATGAAGAACAGATCTGTGTGGCCATGAAGGACAGGTCTGTGTGCCATGAAGGACAGGTCTGTGTGGCCATGAAGGACAGGTCTGTGTGGCCATGAAGAAGAGATCTGTGTGGCCATGAAGGACAGGTCTGTGTGGCCATGAAGAACAGATCTGTGTGGCCATGAAGGACAGGTCTCTGTGGCCATGAAGGACAGGTCTGTGTGCCATGAAGAACAGATCCCTGTGGCCATGAAGGACAGGTCTGTATGGCCATGAAGAACAGATCCCTGTGGCCATGAAGAACAGATCCCTGTGGCCATGAAGGACAGGTCTGTATGGCCATGAAGAACAGATCCCTGTGGCCATGAAGAACAGATCCCTGTGGCCATGAAGGACAGGTCTGTATGGCCATGAAGAACAGATCCCTGTGGCCATGAAGGACAGGTCTGTGTGGCCATGAAGAACAGATCTGTGTGGCCATGAAGGACAGGTCTGTGTGGCCATGAAGGACAGGTATGTGTGGCCATGAAGAACAGATATGTGTGGCCATGAAGGACAGGTCTCTGTGGCCATGAAGGACAGGTCTGTGTGCCATGAAGAACAGGTCTGTATGGCCATGAAGAACAGATCTGTGTGGCCATGAAGAAGAGATCTGTGTGGCCATGAAGGACAGGTCTGTGTGGCCATGAAGAACAGGTCTGTGTGGCCATGAAGGACAGGTCTGTGTGGCCATGAAGAACAGATCTGTGTGGCCATGAAGAAGATATCTGTGTGGCCATGAAGAACAGATCTGTGTGGCCATGAAGGACAGGTCTCTGTGGCCATGAAGGACATGTCTGTATGGCCATGAAGAACAGATCCCTGTGGCCATGAAGGACAGGTCTGTATGGCCATGAAGAACAGATCCCTGTGGCCATGAAGAACAGATCCCTGTGGCCATGAAGGACAGGTCTGTATGGCCATGAAGAACAGATCCCTGTGGCCATGAAGAAGAGATCTGTATGGCCATGAAGAACAGATCTGTGTGGCCATGAAGAAGAGATCTGTATGGCCATGAAGAACAGATCTGTGTGGCCATGAAGAAGAGATCTGTATGGCCATGAAGAACAGATCTCTGTGGCCATGAAGAAGAGATCTGTGTGGCCATGAAGAAGAGATCTGTATGGCTATGAAGGACAGGTCTGTGTGGCCATGAAGAACAGGTCTCAGTGGCCATGAAGGACAGATCTGTGTGGCCATGAAGGACAGATCTGTGTGGCCATGAAGGACAGGTATGTGTGGCCATGAAGAAGAATCATAGAATCATAGAATCAAGAAGGCTGGAAGAGACCTCAAAGATCATCGAGTCCAACCCTAAACCTCATGACTATCTAATCCATGGCACCAATTGCCACGTCCAATCCCCTCTTGAACACCTCCAGGAATGGTGACTCCACCACCTCCCTGGGCAGCACATTCCAATGGCCAACCACTCTCTCTGTGAAGAACTTTCTCCTCACCTCCAGCCTAAACCTCCCCTGGTGCAGCTTGAGAGTGTGTCCTCTTGTTCTGGTGCTGGTTGCCTGGGAGAAGAGACCAAACCCCTCCTGGCTACAACCTCCCTTCAGGTAGTTGTAGACAGCAATGAGGTCTCCCCTGAGCCTCCTCTTCTCCAGGCTAAACAGTCCCAGCTCCCTCAGCCTCTCCTCATAGGGCTTGTGCTCAAGGCCTCTCCCCAGCCTCGTTGCCCTTCTCTGGACATGCTCCAGCAATTCAACTTCTTTCCTAAACTGAGGGGCCCAGAACTGGACACAGCACTCAAGGTGTGGCCTAACCAGTGCTGTGTACAGGGCTACAATGACCTCCCTGCTCCTGATGGCCACACTATGCCTGATGCAGGCCAGGATGCCATTGGCTCTCTTGGCCACCTGGGCACACTGCTGGCTCATGTTCAGGCGGCTGTCAACCAGTACCCCCAGGTCCCTTTCCACCTGGCTGCTCTCCAGCCACTCTGACCCCAGCCTGTAGCTCTGCATGGGGTTGTTGTGGCCAAAGTGCAGCACCTGGCACTTGGACTTGTTGAATGCCATCATGTTGGACTCTGCCCATCTGTCCAGCCTGTCAAGGTCCCTCTGCAGAGCCCTTCTACCTTCTAACAGATCAACACCTGCTCCCAGCTTGGTGTCATCTGCAAATTTACTGTTGATGGACTCAATCCCCTCATCCAGATCATCAATAAAGATATTGAACAGGATGGGGCCCAGCACTGATCCCTGGGGGACACCACTAGTGACAGGCTGCCAGCTGGATGTGGCACCATTCACCACCACTCTCTGGGCCATGAAGAACAGATCTGTGTGGCTATGAAGGACAGGTCTGTGTGGCCTTGAAGAACAGGTCTGTGTGCCATGAAGAAGAGATCTGTACGGCCATGAAGAACAGATCTGTGTGGCCATGAAGGACAGGTCTCTGTGGCCATGAAGGACAGGTCTGTGTGCCATGAAGAACAGATCTCTGTGGCCATGAAGGACAGGTCTGTGTGCCATGAAGAACAGATCTGTGTGGCCATGAAGGACAGGTCTGTGTGGCCATGAAGAACAGATCTGTGTGGCCATGAAGGACAGGTCTCTGTGGCCATGAAGGACAGGTCTGTGTGCCATGAAGAACAGATCTGTGTGGCCATGAAGGACAGGTATGTGTGGCCATGAAGAACAGATATGTGTGGCCATGAAGGACAGATCTGTGTGGCCATGAAGAACAGATCTGTGTGGCCATGAAGGACAGATCTGTGTGGCCATGAAGAACAGATCTGTGTGGCCATGAAGGACAGGTCTGTGTGGCCATGAAGAACAGATCCCTGTGGCCATGAAGGACAGATCTGTGTGGCCATGAAGGACAGATCTCTGTGGCCATGAAGAACAGATCTGTGTGGCCATGAAGGACAGGTATGTGTGGCCATGAAGAACAGATATGTGTGGCCATGAAGGACAGGTCTGTGTGGCCATGAAGAACAGATCTGTGTGGCCATGAAGGACAGATCTGTGTGGCCATGAAGAACAGATCTGTGTGGCCATGAAGGACAGGTCTGTGTGGCCATGAAGAACAGATCCCTGTGGCCATGAAGGACAGATCTGTGTGGCCATGAAGGACAGATCTCTGTGGCCATGAAGAACAGATCTGTGTGGCCATGAAGGACAGGTATGTGTGGCCATGAAGAACAGATATGTGTGGCCATGAAGGACAGATCTGTGTGGCCATGAAGAAGAGATCTGTGTGGCCATGAAGGACAGGTCTCTGTGTGCCATGAAGGACAGGTCTCTGTGTGCCATGAAGAACAGATCTCTGTGGCCATGAAGGACAGGTCTGTGTGGCCATGAAGGACAGATCTGTGTGGCCATGAAGAACAGATCTGTGTGGCCATGAAGGACAGGTATGTGTGGCCATGAAGAACAGATCTCTGTGGCCATGAAGGACAGGTCTGTGTGGCCATGAAGAACAGATCTCTGTGGCCATGAAGGACAGGTCTGTGTGGCCATGAAGGACAGGTCTCTGTGGCCATGAAGGACAGGTCTCTGTGGCCTTGAAGAAGAGATCTGTGTGGCCATGAAGAAGAGATCTGTGTGGCCATGAAGAACAGAGGCTCAGAGAGACTCTCTAGACCCAGCTTTGGAGTCTTCTTGGTCAACACTTCACCTGGAACTTTGCTGTTGGAAACCATGAGCCTGAGTTCCATGCTCCCATGGTTTTAATCATCAGAGACCACCATCCAAAGCTTTAATTGAACCTTGGCTCTCAGCAAGGCCCTACAGAGGGAACATGAAGGTCTCCTTAATTCAACCAAACCATCCTGCAGCCCATTTACCAGCACATGATGAAGTTTCCTCATCAATAATTAACACTGAACCACAACTGACATCATGAAGCATGTGGCTGGCTCAGTTGGTATCTTACAACAGCCAGTGGTTCACAGGGGAGATGCTCAGCCATCATGGCACAGATCAACCACTTCCCCCAGCAAGGAGAGAGCTTCACGCAGCTGCTGCTGGTGCAGGGCACGGCAGCTGCTCCACAAAACCCTCCCAGACAAGGAGTATTGGAAAGCATCACGTCTGAGTGGGATTGCAGCATTGATTCAGGGTGGCAGAAGGTCAAGAACCTTTGGCCAGGGCTTGAGGGTTGGAACTTCAGAGGGATAAAGCCATAATTATGTCTGGAGCTGGTGCACCACCATGCAGGTCCACGATGGAGGCAATCTTTTGAGCAGGGTCTGTTGTGACAGGACAAGAGGTGATGGTTTGAACTCAAAGAGGGAGGTTCAGCCTGGAGAGAAGGGAGAAAGGTTTGACACTGAGGGTGGGGAGAGCCTGGCCCAGGTTGCTCAGAGAGGTGGGAGTTGGGGGGGGTTGGGCTGAGGGGCTGGGTCAGCTCTGGATGCTCCATGGCTAAAACCATGGGAATCTTCTGCTCCACAACTGTTCCCAGCCTGTGACAGCTGCACAGTGCAGCCACCAGAGCAGCAGGACACGGGGTCATTTCTCTGGCCATGACTAATTCACGGGGAAGTGCAGCCCCTCCACTCATCACCTTTGTGCTGCTGTCTCCTCTGGTGTGAAGGCAGGTGGACAGACAGGGACACATCCCTGAGGTGGGGAGGGAGGGGGGAAAGGAGCAGGGGGGTGTGAGGAAGCTGCTGGAGATGCTGACTTGTATTCTCCATGGCTTGCTGTAAGGCAGAGGAGGAAAAGGGGTCAGTCTACCTGTGAGGAATTGGTCTCCCTCAGGAAGCTTTGAGCCCTGGGTCAGACTTTGGTCGCAGATACCTTGAAATCTAGGCAAGACTTCCAGACATGGCCAAAGGTCAAGTCCCAGGGAGTCCCCACTCCAGTCACTTCTAGACTGTAGATAGCAGCACCCAATGCTACCTGGCCCTTAGGAATAGGGAGAGAACAGGGGCCCAGTGTCTGGGCATGGACCTCCAGCCTTGGCTTCTTGAAGAAGTCACCAAGAGCTATAACTGACTGTGAGTGATGAGAAAAGCAGGCTTGTCCTTCCCCCCAGAGCTGGTGACCCACCAAAAATACCCCCTGACCAGACAATCCCAGACTGGTTTGGGTTGAAAACACCTTTAAAACTCATCCAGTCCAATCCCCCTGAAGTCAGCAGGGACATCTGCAACTAGAGCAGGTTGCTCAGAGCCCCAGACAACCTGACCTACAATGGTGCCAGGGATGGAGCATCCCCCACCTCTCTGGGCATCCTGGGCCAGGCTCTCACTACCTTCATGGTGAAAAACTTCTTCACATCTAATCTAAATCTCTCCTCTTTCAGTTGAAAGCCACAACCACCAGTGGGACCACGAGCCCACGCTGCATCCTTGTTTTAGTGTCAGCAGCATGTGGCTAAAATTAGGACAATGATTTTGGCACTCCTGGTGACCTCACTTAGGAACTGTGTACTATCAACTGCAGGTTCACCTCCAGTGGGTTGCCCAGGATAACATCCAGGTGGGTTTGGAATATCTCCAGAGAAGAAGTCTCCCCATTTTCTCTGCATTTGGTGTTAGGAAGCAGTTTGGATAGCTCATGAGATCCAGAGTGGCTGAGCATGTGTGGTGGATACTCTTCCATCATGCAAGGCCAGCAGATGTTTCCTCCTTTAACTGGGTGCTGGTTTATGGCAGAGACCAACATGACTTTGCTCCTTGCTGGAGCTGGTAATCAATGAGGCTGAGCTTCTACTGACCACCTTGTGCTAAGGTGGCCATCAGTGACAACAACTTCAGCCAAACAAAGTCCCTGTGAGCCACAAGTAGCAGTTGGGTGGTCTCAGAAGGGTTGGGGAAGGTTTATACCAACACAAGGACCCTTTTTCTTCTGTGAAAGCAAAACCTTCCTTGCGTGGTATAAATAAAACATGGCTCTGAGTTGACATTTTCATATTTCTCAGAGAATTCTTCTTTTCCTACAGCTGCTGGGAATGCTGGGGAGAAGCTGCAGATGAAATAAAGACTTTAGCTCTGATCTCTCCATCTCCAGCATTCCAAAGTTTCTCCAATCCTCTGTGAGCTTCCCTGCTCTCTGACTCACCCAGCACTCCAAAGCTGAACCCCACCACACCTCCTTAGAACACAGAGCTACAAATGAAGGACTGCTCCCAGCAAGACCATAGGTGAGGGTTGGTAGGACCAAGATCTTGGTCTTCGCATGGGAAAAGCATAAGATCAACGTTCTGGAAATACTTATTTAACTAAAACAAACCAAACCCAAGCAAAACCCACCTGTGGCTTTATTAAAAGGTCTTTTGTTGTCACTGGGATGAGTGTGTGGAGCACAGAACTCTGCTTTTACACACTAGAGTCAAGTGTGAAAGCTGGGGTGAAGAGCACCCCGACTCTTGGTAGCAAAAGGAGGAAACTCAAAATTTGGTCCTTGGAGATGAAAGCCTCAAGGGTGAGTGTCAACCAGCTTTTCCTCTTGCTTTCTGGAGCTCCCAGCTTCTTCTGAGCAGGCTGTGTGGAAGGTGACCTGATTCCTGCAATGCAGTGTGCGATGCTCAGGTGACCAAAAGCTGAGATCCTTCAGTTTCCACCTGCACTCGAGGGTCAAGCTGCAGACCAGATGTCCAGCTCGGCTTTCTCCCACCCCATGAGCTCTCCCAGGGTTTTGTGATGCATTTCCTCTGCCCTCTGAGATGCTTTTTCTTCTCTTCTGCTCAGAGCAGTTCATGTGTTCCTGCACCCTCTGCTTCCCCAAAATCCCTGCGGCTTCCTGGAGATGGGGGAAAGGTTTGCCAGGAAACTCCAAAGAGCACAGAAGGGAAAGCCAGGGCCTGACTGAAGCCTTGGTGCTGGTGAGGAGCAGCTGATCAGTTGGGGAAGGGAGTGATGAAGATGAAGATGCTGAGGACCCTGGAGCATCTCTGTGAGGAGCAAAGGCTGAGAGCCCTGGGGCTGAGAGCCTGGAGAAGAGCAGCTCCAGAGGGGATCTGAGCAATGGTCAGCAAGAGATAAAGGAGTTGTGGGGCAAGAGGATGGGGCTGGGCTCTTCTCAGTGGTGCCCAGGGACAGGACAAGGGGCAATGGGCACAAACTGGAACCCAGGAGGTTCTATCTGACCAGGTGGAGAAACTTGTTTGGTGTGAGGGTGCTGGAGCCTGCAGCAGGCTGCCCAGAGAGGTTGTGTAGTCTCCTTCTCTGAAGAGCTCCAAACACAGCTGGATATTGTGATCCTGGGCAAGCTGCTGTGGTTGACCCTGCTTAAGCAGGGGGGGTTGGACTGGATGATCTTCATGGGTCCCTTGGAGACAATTTTAACCTCCACCCTTCTGTGTGGGCTACAATTGTCCTGCCTTCCAGCTGTGGGGGTTGCCCCATGCCTCACTCTGCCCCACTTCCCAAGCTTTTTCCAAAGACACCTAATTGCCAGCCTTCATCCTGAGCTCTCCCTCAAGCCTGGCTCTTCTCCTGCTCACCCAACCACCACCAGCCCTCTCATTACTGCTCTCCTCCTTTTTTCCCCTGTAGTGGATCACAGCCGACTTCAAGCATCAGACTCTTTAAAAATGCATCTGCTCTGCTCCCTGCTAAAACACATGGAATAATGGAAGAGTGTCCATCAGCAGGGCCCCAGCACCTGGACAGCTTTCAAAGGCTGCAATCTCTTAAAGAACATAGAGCATCTTCTCTCCTCCAGACCCAAAACTGTGTCATGCTGCTGATATCTGAGCAGCAATGTCCATGTGTCATAGAATCATCGAAGGGTTTGCATTGGAAGGGACCTTTAAAGGTCATCCAGTCCAACTAGGGACATCTGCAACTAGAGCAGGTTGCCCAGAGCCCCAGACAACCTGACCTGCAATGGTTCCAGGGATGGGACATCTCCCACCTCTCTGGGCAACCTGGGCCAGGCTCTCCCCACCCTCAGTGTCAAACATTTCTCCCTTCTCTGCAGTCTGAATCTCCCTCTGTGAGTTCAAACCATCAGCCCTTGTCCTGTCACCACAGGCTCTGCTCACACCTTTGTCCTTAGATTTCCTGTAGGTCCCCTTGAAGTCCTGTAAGGCCACCAGAAAGTCTCACAGGAGCCTTGTTTTCTCCAGGCTGAAGAACCCCAATTCTCCCAGCCTGGTCTCACAGCAGAGCTCACTACTTGGCCGTGTGACACAGGAGCTTTGCTGGCACCCTGCAGCTCAGCAACCACAGCTGGTCCCTGTGTCTGTGACACAAACCAAGGTGAGAGGGATCTGATCTAACACCAGATCCACTCCCCACCCTAAATGATTCCATCCTCAATCACTGTGTTCTAAAACATGGAGGTGAGACAGTGCCTCCTCCATGACTTCTCCAGACAGGTCAACTTTGGCCTGGAGCTACCAGCCCCACATTCAGCAGAGCATGGACAACTTTAAACACCTACTGGCACACCTTGATGGGTTCTGGCATGAACACACTGACCTGGGTCATTCCTTTGTCCATTCCAGGGGCTCAGATGCCCAAATTCCTGAAGGCTTTTGGCTTTTATTGCAGGGAAAAGAGCTGACCAACTTGGAAGTGAGGACTTTGTTGCAAGACAGATCCTTGCTATGGGGTCATGCACTCGCTCCCAAAGCTCACTGGGCAGAGCTCCAAGAATCAATGTCTGAGAGCTTCAGCAGCCCAGAAGTGGTGGGCAGCTTTCCTGTCCTCTGCAGCACCAGGGGTTGGACTCAGCTCTGCTAGGCTATAGTGTCCTCATTTAGAGATGTTTCCACTTGAGCTGGTCATTAAACATCTTCATAGGCTTTAGGGTGAGTAGGATGCCTCTGAGGACTGTTCATCTGACCCACTTCTGAAGGTGATTACAGAAAGAGATGAGCTGCACTGTAGACTCCGTAGTTCCTCCCCCTTGGCCATGGTCTACACTCAGCTGTGCACCCCTGCTTTGAAGACCCCAGAAGCACCTCAGCCAAGGCTCAGATCCCTGGTAAATCAGCAGCAGAAGCAGGATCAGGACCAGGACTAGGGTCAAGGTCAAGAGCAGGATCTGGATCAAGAGCAGGAGCGGGAGCAGGACAACGATGAAGATCAATATCAGGAGCAGGAGTGAGATCAGTCCCCTGCCTGGTCCCTACTTGTGATGAGTTCTCCAGGTCTCATCACTGCTCCTGCACCTTCTGCCTGCCCTTCCCAGCCACTGCAGCTGGTGGCCACTGGCCAAAGCTGTCCCATCCTTTGCTCTAGATCCAACCTGACCACCCTCAGGCCTCCCTCAGCTGGCTTTTGGGGACTGGAGCTTTGCCCCCCCCCACCCCCTCCTGTGAGGGACCCCCAGAGCCCTGACCTGGAGCCCAGTGCTTTGTGCTTGGGCAGTACCCAATAGCCCCTTATGATTCAGGGTAGTGAATACTGAACCACCCTGGGACAGATTCGAGGGAAGCACCAGAGAGACACCTGTGAGCTGCTGGCACCTGCCTCCCTCCCCAGCACCGGGCACCGACCCCAGTGCTGGGCTCTCAACCTGGCCCTGGGCATCGACCCCCGGCACAGGACCCCAGCCCCAGGCACAGACCCCAGCCCCAGGCACC
The DNA here is from genome assembly GCF_027791375.1 of Indicator indicator. NCBI lineage: Eukaryota > Metazoa > Chordata > Aves > Piciformes > Indicatoridae > Indicator > Indicator indicator. The sequence goes on from NC_072026.1 coordinate 16,627,308, forward strand.
GACTCTGACCCTAGGCACTGACCAGGCACCAGGAACCGACCTGTGGCAGCACCATGTCACAGGGCTCCGATGTCAGGTCCGAGCACCGACCCCAGCCCCGGGCACCAACTCCCAGCTACGAACACTGACCCTGGCACCTGGCACTGGCACGGGCGTTGGGCATTGAGCCCAGGCATTGACCCGGGAACCACACCCCGACCCTGGGCAAGACCCCAGCCCTGGGCACGGTCCCCATCCCTACACAGGATCCCCGCTCCACTCCCCACATCCCCCAGGAGGACCCAGGTTCCCATCTCCGAGGCGGGAGGTCCCGGGGGTGCTGTGTTTGGGTTTTTTCTTTTTTGGGAGTGTGGGGAGGTTAGGATGCAGGAGCAGCAGCAGACGGGAGCTGTGTTTGTGTCTGCCAGGGAGAGCCGGGGAAAAGCAAGGAGGGGGGGGATGGAGCGGAGGGGGCCCTGCTAATGCTGCGCGGAGCTGATTCTCCAAGGCCCCCCCGGGCAGCACTCAGCATCCAGCCCTCATTAAAATTTCATCGACAGCACTTGGCCAAGGTCTGGTTATGAAAATGCGCTTTTGGCTTCATGGAAAAAACAGGAACAAAGAACTGGGTGAGCTTGAGGGGGGACACAGGGGCTGGACACCCCCCCTACACACACCCCAACCCCTCCCTGGAGCTTGTGGGACAGGACCACTTGGCACTGAGAAGGGTTTGGATGGTACCCCTGGGCTTCTCCTTCTCCCTCCTGGGTGATTGTTGAAGGTGTTGGATAATTTTTCCTCTTGTTTTGTTGTTGGTTTTTTTTTTTGGGGGGGTGGTTTCAGGGTTTTTGGTTTAATTTGTTGTTGGTTTTTTTGTGTGTGTGTGGTTTTGGGAGGGTTGGGTAGTCTCGGGGTTGGGTTTTTTTTCACTCCCTTTAAAATGGGAGGGTCTGTGACTTGCTCTGTCCCACCACAAGATTGTGACATGTGGGATTCAGATATTATTTTTTCCACTGAATAAGTTGCTAAAAAGGCAAATAAACAATAAAAAGGGCCAAAAAAAAAAAAAAAAACCCAAACCAACCACACCTTTAAAACAAAATAATAAAACCCCACAACCCAACAACAACAAAAAACCCAAACAAAACCAAACCCTCCAAACCAAAAAGCTACCAAACAAACAACGCCCCCAAACAAAACCAAAAGCAGAAATCCCCAAATCCTAAACCAAAAACAAGCAAAAACCACAAACCACCAAAATAGGAACAAACACACAAACAAACAAAACCCAAAGCAAACCAAACCAAACAACCCTCCCCCCAAACCCCAAAACAAGCAAAACCCAAAACAACCAAGCAACAAAAAAGGGGAAAAAGGTAAAAAAAATTCCCAAATAATCCCAAATCCCCCCAAACAAGGAAAAAATCCCAAACAAGCCAAAAAAGTCTCATTTTTATCTCCGTGTGTCCACCCTAGAAGAGGGGCTCTAGCCCGAGGACTGCTACATCCCGGCTCCCGGGTGGCTCCACTTGGTTTCTGGGTTATTTCGATGCGAGCCGCTGAGGGAGCGGAAAACTCCGGGCCAATGGAGCCGGGAGCTCAAATGTCCACTCCTCAGCCATTTCAGGTCACAGCCCGGTGAGGACCAGGGAGGAAGAAGAGGACACCCATGGAGACACCCCCAGGGGATGGGATGGGGAGTTGGGGGTCGGATCCTGGCCGCTCCCGGAAGCCGTTCGCGGAGCAGCGAGGGTGAGACATGTGCGCTGAGCTCCCCCGAACTCTCGACAACGAATTTAAACCCTGGGAGCATCCTCCGGGGTCCGAAGCAAATCCAAGTCCGGGAGCGACAAGTGGAGCTTCGGGACACAGCGAATTTGGGCTGGTGTTAGGTGGTGAAGGGGTAAAACTCATCCCCTACCCGCGGTGTTCCAGCCGCGGTTTGAGGCACTGGCACTGCTTGAAGTCCGGGGGCAGCCCGGAAGGAGCCCCCAGCTCTATCCCGGGGTGCTGAGAGGCGGCTCGGCCCCAAGATTTGTCGCTTTTCGTTGAGTTTCTTTTCCTTGCTTACCAAGGAGGAAAGGACCGCGTCTGGAGACCCGATGGAGATGCGCTGGGGAAAAGGGGAATCCCTGGGAAAAGGGGGTTCCAGGGGAAAAAAGCGGGTTCCTGGGGTTAAAGGAAGGTTCCTGGGGAAAAACGACAGTTTTGAGGAAAAGGGACGTCCCCAGGAAAATGGAGCTCCCGGGGAAAAAGCGGTTCCCAGGAAAAAGGGAGATTCCTGGGGTAAAGGAAGGTTCTTGGGTAAAAAATGAGGCTTTTAGGAGGAAAAAAAGATCCCCGGGAAAAGGGGGTTCCCGGGGGACAAAAGGAAGCTTCCCGGGAAAATGAAGGTTTGGGGTGAAAAAGGGATCCCCGAAAAAAAAGGGAAGGTTCCCGGGGGAAAATGGGGCTTGGGAGGAAAAGGGGATCCCCAGGAAAAGACGATCCCACGGGAAAATGAAGGCTCCCGGGAAAAATGGAGGGGTTTGGGGAAAATTGAGGAAAAGGGGGGATCCCTGGAGCCGTGCAGTAACTCCAGGAAGCAGGAGGGTGAGGTAAAACGTGCATGATTTATTTTGAGATGCTGCAGCGAACACAGACACCGAATTCCATTCAGCACACACACGGCGGAACGAAATCGCCTTTAATTGAAAAACAAAACGAACAAAATTTGGAAAAAAAAGGCGGGGGGAGAGTAAAAAAATAAATAAAAGGGGGGTAAAGGAGGAAAAGGTAAATAAGTTAAAATAAAGCAGAAAAGGAGGAGAACTTTAAAAGCAGAGAAAGGAAAAATGAAAAAGTGAAAAAAGAAAAAAAGGGGAAAGGGGGAAGGAAATAAAAGAGGGGGGGAAGAAAAAGGAGGGAAAAAGGAGGGGAGAAAAGGGGGGAAAGGGGGAAAAGAAAAATAAAAAGAGAGGAAAAAAAGGAAGAGCAGATTTCCCTCTTAAATACACCAAAAAAAAAAAAAAAAAAAAAAAATAAAAGAAAAAAGAATAACCGAAAACAAAACAACCGAAGAAATGACTGAAAATAAGGAATATTCTTGCCTTAGAAAGTGCAGAGTTCCCCACGGGCCCCCACGGAGGGTCCAACCCGAGCATTCCCCCACCCCGGGCCAGTCCCTCCCCGCTTGCTGAGCCCGAAACCCGCTGATTGTCGAAGCGCAGGGGTTTGGAGGAGTGAAACCAGACCCACACCCACCAGCAAAACAAACTCCATTCCCACCCCAGAAACCAAACGGGGGCTCCGGGGACAGGCCACAGTTTTTGAGTGACTTTCTTTTTCTTTCTTATTTTCTTTTTTTTTCCTTCTTTTTCTTCCTCCTTTTTTTTATTTTGTTACTTCTTTCCTCCTTTTTTTTTTAACTTAGTTCTTTCCCTCTTTATTTTTTTTTATTCTTTCCCCTCTTTTTTTTTTTTTTTTTGGAACTCTTTCCCCTCTTTTTTTTCTTTGATTCTTTCCCCTCTTTTAAATTTTTTTCTTTTTGTTTCTTTCCTTTTTTTTATAATTCTCTTCCCCATTAATTTTTCTTCCCCCTCTCTTTTTTGATTCCTCCCCTCCCCCTCTTCTTCCCCCCACCCTTTTTTTTCTTTTAATTTTTCCCCTCTTTTTTGATTCTTTCCCTCTTCTTTTTTTCCCTTGTTTTCCCTTCTTTTTTTTTTTTTTAACGTAGCTGATGAGGTAGAAACAGAAACCTTATTGCAAAACTGCCACGGGTTTGCTGGGGGTGGGGTGGAGGAGTGGGACACAAGGGGACAGCAAACAAAACCATGCAAGTGCGTGTGTGTGTGTGCGGGGGGCAGCCAGGGGGGTGGGGGGCTTCAGCTCAGGGCTCCCCCCCCCTCCCATTTTGCTTTTTTTTTTTTGCTTATTTCTCATCAATTTCTTAAAAGAGGAGCAGACACCACAGAGCAAAGTTCCACAGCACCACCACCCCCCTCCTTCCTCCAGCAAATTCCACCCTGTGCCCTGGGAAGGGGGCAAAAGGCTGTCACAAAGCCTCTACTGCTGATGCTTTGGACTCCCCAAAATTCTCCCCCACTGCTTTCTTCTTGAGCCTTTTGGTTCCTCTTTTCCATCATTTTTTTTTCTTCTCCTCTCCAGTTTTATCTACAAAAGTCTTGTCCCAGTCCTAACAACGTCACCCCCAAGATGGGGAGGGTGGTGGGGTTGAGGGGGTGAGGAGCAGGCACCAAAATTGTTCACTTTGGGTGAGTTTCCCTTTATCATCTTCTTTTTTTTTTTTTTGTTAAGGTTGATTTCTCTTTTTTTTCCCCCCCTTTTCCTTCCCCTCCCAATTTTTTTAAAGAACCACAAAAAAAAAAAAAAAAAACAAAAAGAAAAGAAAAAAAGAAAAAGCTCCAAGAACCACCACCCCCCTCCCCAAACCTGCCCAATTCAGAGGGGCTAGGTGGGGGTGGGTGAGGGAGGGCTCGAGGACCAAAGCAAGGTGGTGGAGGTGGGTTGCAAGCGCTGCCTACCGACGCTCCCTAAACCCGACACGCACAACCCGCCGCAACCCAGCTCCTTCTTTCAGTAGGTGGCAGAAAATTTCATCCTTTTCTGCTTCTGTCTCTGGTTGCAAAACCAAACCCTCACCACGTTCTTCTTCAAGTCTAACTTCTCGGCGATGGCGGCGATCTTCTCGGAGGAGGGTCGCGGCTGGACGGCGAAATAAGCCTCCAGTGAGCGCTTCTCGGGGGCAGCGATGGAGGTGCGCTTGCGTTTCTTGTCCCCCCCCGTGTAGATCTCAGGTTTGGTCATTTTCTCCCTCTGGGCCCTTTCAGCTTCCTCCAGCCAGGCTTCTAAGATAGGTTTGAGGGCCACCATGTTGTTGTGGGACAAGGTGAGGGATTCGAACCTGCAGATTGTGCTTTGGCTAAGGCAGCCTACTCCTGGGATCTTCAAGTTGGCCAAGGCGGAACCCACGTCCGCTTGGGTCACCCCCAGCTTGATCCTCCTCTGCTTGAAGCGTTCAGCGAAGGACTCCAGCTCCCGGGGGTCCGTCTCCGTCTCTGGGCCGGAGATGACAGCGTGGGAAGTGAGACCGTGAGGGTGGGACATGTTCATAGGCTGGGAATGGTGGGCCATGTGGTTGATGGCTGACATGTGGGAGTGAGGGTGAGAAGGTGTGGAGCCCACATCCGGGCCTGGCACCCCTCCGAGGGGAAGGGCAGAGTTGAGGTGGTCCAGGAGCTCACCGTCCAGCCCTTGGGAGGGCTGGTGGTGGTGGGGGTGGTGGGGATGGTGGGTGGTCAGCACAGACGGGTGATGCAGGTGGACAGAGGACGAGGTAGGAGTGCAGGAGACGCTGCTCATGGTGTGGTAGGTGGCATCTGGCTTGAAGGGGTGGGTTTTCTGTGATACGATGTCCACAGCGGCCAGAGCCTCGGCGCCTCGCAGCAAGGTCTCATCAAAGCCAGCAAAGATGTTGCCCTGGATCTGGACGTGGAATGGGAAGGGGGAGGATGGATAAAAACGGCAGTAAAAAACAAATGGGAAGAGTGGGAGAGGGTTAAAGGGAAAGCGGCATGGTGGGATGGGGGGGGTCACACTCTGTCCCTCCAGCAGCGCCTGGGACAGCTTAACCCAAGTTCAACCCCCCTACCGCAAATACAAGCACCAGGAGTAGAGTTGCTGGACCTCAAGCACCCATCCTTCCATCCAGGATGAGCCTCCCCAAAAGAGGGAGCAGCCAGAGGAGGGGATGGAGCCAGTGGCTGTCCCGCAGAACCTCTGCTGTCACGGATGGGGATGTGAAGCAGACAGCCCGTGATGTACTCTCGCAGCCCACTCCCAACTCCCCCCCCCCAGCTCCTCTTCCCACTCCAAGCCCTCTCAGCAGCAGGATAACCCCCAACCCACTTCACCAACCCCGTCAAAACATTAAAGAAACCGAAACCCCGACGGAAACCGTCAGAAGACGAAGCTGGGGAGAGGTGAAGGCGGTTTGCAGGTGCAGGAACCCACAAAGCCCATCCCGGTGGGGGATATCTGGAAACCCCGGGGGTAGGGAAGAGAGTTTGGGGGGTTAGGCTTACCTGGGGGGCGGGCAGGCAGGCTCTGCGGATGGCTTCGGAGCTGGTGTGGAGGTGAGGGTACTTGGGTTCGTGCAGGATGGGGTGCATGCTGAAGGCCTGCTTGCTGTTCATGGACATCATGGTGGTGGTGGAGGTGGTGTAGTGGTGGGAAGAGGAGCGGGGCAGGGGCAGGGGCGCTCCGGGCAGCCCGGGCTCCGGGGGCGCGGTATTGTCTGGCTCCTCCACCCGGCATCAATGGCATTATAGCCCGGCCCCCCCCGCCCCCCGCCACGCTCATTGGATGGCTTCGGGCAGGTACCTCCCACCGCCCGCCCCCCAACACCCCTCCGGCAAGTGAGATCACCCCCTCCCTTCTCCGGCTGTACACCCCCACTCCCCCATCCCCTCGGGTTATGTGTCCCCCGCCTCCGGTTGTATCCCCCTCTCTGGTTGTATCTCCCCCCGCTCTGGTTCTGTGCCTCCCCCAAGTTGTACCCCCCTACCCTGGTTGTACCTCCCCCACCTCTCCAATTTCACCTCTTCCCTCTGGTTGTACACCCCCTCACACCCCCCCCCCCCCCCCCCCCCGTTATACTCCCCCATACCTTTTCTACCCCACCCCAGCCCTTTTCTACCCCACCCCAGCCCTGTTGCACCTCCTACATCTCAGTTGTATCCCCCCACCCTGATTTTACCCCCCCCAGGACTCCCGATTGTACCCTCCCCCCCAGCCTGTGGCACCCCCAATACCCCGGTTGTACCCCTCCGACCCCACAGTTCTACTTCCCCCACTCCGTTTATCCCCCCACCAAAAAACCCCAGGTCTCACCTCCCGCCCCAGCCCTGCGCAGCCCCGGGGGTCTCTGCCGCTGCCCCGGTTTATCCCTGTTGTTATCCCGGATCGTTATCCCGGGATGATCCCGGCTTCCCCCAGACTGCCTCGGGGTAGTGAGGGAGCTGCATCCGCTGCTGTCCCAGGCTTGGCCTGGACCAGCTCGGGATGAGCCCCGGGATGCATCCCCTGGCCTGGCTCTGCCTCTGCTGCCAGGCCCTGCCCGGCATCTTCCTGGTCCCTGCCCCAGCCCAGCCCAATTCCTGATGGATCCGTGCCCAACATCTACCCCATTCCTGCCAGCTCCCTGCCCTGTCTTTGCCTGATTCTTGCCTGATTCCTGCCTGACATCTGCCTGACTCCTGATTGATCTTTACCTGATCCCTGCCCAACCCCTTGCCAATCTCTGCCCCATCCCTGCCTGGTCTCTGCCCAACCCCTTGCCAAGCCCTGCCCCATCCCTGCCTGACTCCTTTCCTGACATCTTCCAGGTCCCTTCCCAATCCCTACCTGCAGTTCTGGGCTGGGTTCCCGTGGTGGTGGTGGGGGGGGGTGGGTCAGAGGATCCCAACATCCCCAAGCCTGGGAGCAAGGAGGATCCCTCCTGCTCTCCTTCCTCTCTCCATCCAAGGGGAAAAGGTGGGCTTAGAACCATCAGAACATGAAAACAAGAAGTTTCACCAACTTGTATTTTGGCTGCTTAGCTTCATAACCCAAATCCTCCTACCCCTACAGTGTCCATGTCTGTCTGTCTACAACCTCTCCATCCCACTGCTGCCTGTCTTCCCCTGACAGGCCTTCTGTCCCCACTACTTACCCATCCCTAGCCACCTGCCAGCAAATCCAGAACCTGTCCCTGAAAAACAAAACAAAACAAAACAAAACCAAAAACATGGAGGTGAAGTTTGGTGATTTCATGGTGGATCTAGAGGGGCTTTGCAGCCCACCAGCCCTGCCAAAAGGTGTGTGAGAAGGGTGATGGGCAGCAGCACTGTCAGCCCAGAGCAGAGGGACTGCTGGAGAGGGGGACATTGAACTTGAGGATGGTGGAAGGAGGGTGGTGGTCATGGTCAGGAGCAAATATCTTCTCAAGGGGACAGAGTGTGTTTATGCAGCCCTGGAAATCCAGTCCCAGCAAGGTGTGGAAGAATGATTGGAGGTGCTGCAGGTGGTTTAGGAGTCAGAGCTAGGATCAGTTTCCCCAGGCCCTTTCCTGCTCATACTCTTCTCAACAGAACCTGTACCCAGAATCATCTGAGATGTGCCTTTGTGGTCACCTGGCCAGGCACCTTGGGTCAAACAGGGTCAAAATGTGTCCCAAGGAGAGAAAAATCCTGACATAAACACAAACTTAGCTGAGAGAATTTGCAATGTCCTTAAAAAGCTGGTTCTTGAGCCCTGGACATGATGGGGAAGATCAGATCCAGTGACAGGAGACTCTGAAAGTAATCATCAGCATGTGTGCTGCTGCCCAGGTGTAGGCAGGGGCATCACACAGGGACACTTCTGTAGCAAGGGAGTCCTTGAACCAGACCTGTGAAGCAGAGGAACAGGAGAAAAGCCACAGTAAGCTTTGTCCTGACTCTGGAGTGGTCTATTTGGGGGAAGAACTCACAGAACTTCACCAGCACCATGGTACTGCCAGGAAAGCCCATGCCTGGTGGCCTAAGAGATGGAAGAGGGTCAGTGGGCAGTCCCTACACACTGTGGTCCAGACATTCCTATTCAGTAAAGAATCCTCCATGGTCCAGACCTTCCTACTCAGCAGAGAACCCTCCGCATGCCAGAGGCCACCAGTCCCAGCAGCAGGACCTACCAACAGTGCTGCTGCTCTGAGTCTCCATCAGGAAGAGCAGGCAGGAGCTGGTAAGCCTCTTCTGCTCCTGCTTTCCATCAGCACAGCTCTGAGTCATGGTCTCCCCTCTGCTGCCTGCAGAGTGATTGCAGCAGGAGATGGGGAGAGGAGAGCAGCTGCCAGGGAGCTTCCCAGGAAGTCTTCTGGGCACCAGGGAATTGTCCCTCCTGGGTGCTCTGCAGTGGGCCCAGGACCAGGTTTTCCCCATCCTCTGTCACCCTGGGTTAGTTAACTCTCTCCTGACAGCTCTTGTCATTCAGGTTTCTTCTGCTGGGCTCCTCCTGGAGACCTTTCTACCTCCTTTCTCCTTGATCTCTGCATTTCAGCAGCTTGAAGAATGCAGGTTGGAGAGAGTAGCTTGGAGCAGGAAGGTGGAAGAGAGCAGCTCAGAGAAGGAAGGTTGGAGAGATCAGCTCAGCTCCAAGCCCTGGAGTTGTCCCCCTAAGGAAGCAAACCTGCAAGGAGCCAACTCCAGGCTCTGCCCCAGGATGTGCCCAGGAGGTTGGGATTAGACCTGGGCACATTCCTCTTCTGCACATAGTTCATAGAGTCAGCTGGAGTGGGAGGACATCAGATGAAAGCTTCCTCTTGGAGGGCTCAGCAGCTGTTTTTTCACCTCCAGGAAGCTCAGGATGTGGATGAACTCAGACCCCTGAGGACAGCACCAGGGTGGTGAGCTCAGCAGGGAGCACAGAAATATGGTTTCCAGCACATGAAGCCATTTCTGGTCTCTGTCTCCATCCTTGGATCCACTGAAATGATGGCTGGAGCAGCAGAAGAGCTGTCCCAGTCCAGCCCAAAGATTCAAGCACCCTTGGTCTTGGGTGTTCATCTAGGAAAATCAGCTAAGGAGCAGATGAGGCAAATGGCATTTCCTCCCTTTCACCCCCTGGTTTGTCAGAGATGGGAAGACCTCTTCTCCAAAGAGCCAAACCTCCACCCTTTGGTGCCTCCTTGTCACATTCCTGAGCACCCTGGATTTGCTTCATCTTGGAAAATGAACTTCTAGAGCAGCACATAGTTGAGGTGGGACCCCCAAACACTGGTGTCAACACTGCAGCTTTGACACATGAGTAGGGTCAGAGTAGGGCACCACGATGGCAGCAGGAAACCCTTCCCAGCTGGATTCCATGGGTGGGTTCATGATGTCCTCCTACCATCTCCTGCATGGATTTGTGAGTTGGCCTCAGCAGGGATGAGGGTAGGTGACCTCCACATCAACTGTTTCAGGTTCATAGAGTCACAGGATGCTATGAGTGGGAAGAGACATTTAAAGGTTATCAGATCAAACCCTGCTGCAGTCAGCAGGGACATCTGCAACTAGAGCAAATTGCTCAGAGCCCCAGACAGCCTGACCTGCAGTGGGTCCAGGCATGGGGTATCTCCCACCTCTCTGGGCAACCTGGGCTAAGTTCTCATCACATCAGCCTTAAAAATTTCTTCTAAGGTCATCTAGTCACACAGGTTCCTTCTGGGTAGGGGAATCCATGTCTTCTACAACCAGGGTGTGCAAAAATGTGCAAAGCACCAAAGGAGGAAAGTTCTCCAGCAGCAGTAACAGGAAACGTCTGAGATGCTTTCAGGCATTGGCATAGGTTGTCCCAGGAGGTGGTGGAGTCACCACCCCTGGAGGTGTTCAAGAAGTGTGTGGCCATGGCACTTGGGGACGTGGCTCAGTGGCCATGGGGGTGTTGGGTAAACAGTTGGACTTGATGATCTTGGAGGTCTTTTCCCACCAAAACAATTCTCTGATTCACCAGGGAAAGTGGTGCTTCTGTGGCCCTTGGTCCTTCTGAATCTTGATAGCTACTTGCAAGGAACAGACCAAGCTTTCAGGTGGTTGCCAATCCTCAGCTATGGCTTTCTTGTGTAACATGGGGCAGCTCCTCAACACTCACTGTGGTCTCTTCATGCAAATACTGATTGCTCCACAAATGCAATAGTTCAGGCCCTCATTTCTTTTCCATCCATACCAGTAACTCCAGTGAGGCAGGAGGTATCTCACTGCAATCAGGACGAAAGATAATCAAGATCTCTTCTCTTAAGTCCTTTTCTAATCTGACCTAGTGAGGCCACTGCTGGAGTCCTGGGACTAGGTCTGGCTTCCCCAGTTCAAGGGAGACAGGGAACTACTGGAGAGAGTCCAGCAGAGGCTACAAAGCTGCTGAGGGGCCTGGAGCATCTCTGTGAGGAGCAAATGCTGAGAGACCTGGGGCTGTTGAGCCTGGAGAAGAGCAGCCCCAGGGGGGATTTGATCAGTGCTCAGCAAGAGATAAAGAGTGTGGGGCAAGAGGATGTGGCCAGACTCTTGTCAGTGGTGCCCAGGGACAGGACAAGGGGCAATGGGCACAAACTGGAACCCAGGAGGTTCCACCTGAACAGGAGGAGAAACTTGTTTGGTGTGAGGGTGCTGGAGTGCTGGAGCAGGCTGCCCAGAGAGGTTGTGGAGTCTCCTTGTCTGGAGAGCTTCCAACCCCAGCTGGCCATTGTGATCCTGGGCAAGCTGCTGTGGGTGCCCCTCCTTTAGCAGTGGAGTTGGACTGGATGATCTCCAGAGTTCCCTTCCAACCCTCACCATGCTAGGATTCTGGGTGAACCCTAATTTCTTGGCCTGGTTTCCTGCCTCTCACCAAGCAAATCCTGCAGCCCCAGCTCATCCCCATGTTCTCAAGCAAAGTAGAACTCCATGGTGACTTTTCAGAGCTTTGTCCTGCCTACCACGTGGTTTGGTGCCTCAGGCAGTTGCCTCCAGACTCCAGCTGCCTTTGTTACCTAAGTGGGTTTGATTGCTCTTCTACTTGTGCCTGAACCAGAGCGGTTGGGACTCTTGTGGGCTCTAATAGGCTCCCAGTGTTGGAGCTGCCAATTAAACCCACCAGCAGCAACCAACAGCTCCCAGCACAGCATGGAGCAGAGAGGACATGGCTTGCCAGACCTCCAGGAGAGAAGAACCCAACTTTCTGTAGAAGCACAGATCATGGGGGCATTTCCCATGCAGGCTGGAAGTGGCTCTGTCCCCAGGTCACCATCACCACTTTCTTCTCACCAGTGGAGGTCCAGCTCAGCCATCCCAGGCTTGTTCCATGTGAGCTCAGACAGGTTTTCCAGCAGCAAGATGGTAGAGGTGATGAAGATGGTGAGCAGCCAGGGGTGATTGCCACCCCAAAGTGTGGGCAGAGGCTTGAGGTGACACAGGGTGGACTGGCTGGCAGGACTGCTCATGCAGAGAATGGTGTGGGGTGATGTGGAGAGCAGAAAAGCAGTGCAGGGTTGGTTTCCCCCAGCCTGGTCAATGTGACAGGCAAGGAGCCCCTTCTCTTCGCCTCCTCTTTCCCTGGGTCTCTCACAAGGTAAAACCACACAGGTGGAAGCAGCCAAAGCAGGTAGTAGGAGCCCAAAATGGTGAACTTCTTGTGCACAGGGAATTTGAGGCTTCTACCACATTTCAGCTCCAAAGAGCTGCTGCCAGCACCCATCCTGGTCCCTGCCTGCTGCTCTGCCTGACCTCCACCACAACTCAGCACCATCTGTGGAGACTCCCAGCAGGATCCACCCATCATGATGAAGATGTTGGGGGATTAAACTGGGATCTCACCAGAACTGGCATTTTCTGACGGAAATCGGTTTGCTCCACCTGCCAGAGGTCCCTGAGCTGTGGTCAGGTGATGGTGCAGGAAGAAAAAAATCAAGCCCCAAGAATTTTTTATCTGCTCTCAGCTCTCTAAACAGACTCATTTCTGAGAGAGGCCCATCAAGGAGAACATCTCTCTTGCACAGAGCACTGATTTAAACATGGTGTGAGATCAAAACCATGACCACAGCATCCTGAAGTGGCAACTTGTGTGACTCTGCAGTGAAGCTTCTCGTAGTCACCATTCCTGGAGGGGTTTCAAAGCTGTGGAGTTGTGCTGCTGAGGGACAAGGGTTAGTGGTGATCTGGCAGTACTGGGTTAATGGTTAGACTTGATCTTAAAGGTCTTTTCCAACCTAAATGAGTCTGTGATTCTGTGACTTTCTTCACCTTGAGGGTTGTCAAAGCCCAGCCCAGGCTGCCCAGGGCAGTGGTGGAGCCCCCATCTCTGAAGGGGTTTCAAAGCTGTGGAGATGTGGTGCTGAGGGACATGGCTTAGTGGTGACTTGGCAGTGCTGGGTTAAGAGCTGGACCTGATCTGAAAGGTCTCTTCCAACCAAAACAATTCTGTGATTCTGTGGTTGCGTGCTTCTAAAAAGTGGTGTTGCAGAAGACCCAACAGAGCCCAAATCCTGTGCTGGAATTAGGGAAGTCAAAGAGTCCTGGATTCATAGAATGGTTTGGGTTGGAAGGGACCTTCAAGGTCATCTAGTTCCATGGGCAGGGACACCTTCCACCAGACCAGGCTGCTGAAGGCATCATCCAAGCTGGCTTTGAACACCTCCAGGGAAGGGGCATCCACAAATTCCCTGTGCAACCTGTTCCAGTGTCATGGAACCATGACATCAAGTCCTAGTTCAAATCACCATGCTTTCCAAAAGCCTCTTTTTCTGGAAGAAGAGGAACACAGAAACACCTCCTGATGATGATGATGATGATGATCTGAGGCTCTTCCTTAGCCTGGGGAGCAGAGTGTTGAGCACTTTAGGTATAAGAAAAAGACTCTTGGTGTTGGCCAATGCTTGTAAAAATCCTTATTAAAATCCCACTGAGCACCATCATGGAAGAAAGCTTTTAATCAAAGAGGGCAACCATTCAGCCAACTTCTGCAGGAGATTGCTATGACCCCAGGAGATGCCAACCTTCTTCCAGAGGGATGGGGGAAAAAAAATCCCTTGGCTGGAACCTCTCTGACTGCGTTAAATGGACATCTTCACCAGTTTCCTGAGCATGGGGTTGTGTTTGGTTTTTTTTTTTCATCCATTAGGAAAATGGGGGAAATCTTTTAACAGCTTAAGCCAGGCAGCAGAATTCCACCACTCCATCCATCCATCCATCCATCCACTGCATTAGGAGCCCTGAGGCCCAAAGCTGTTGAGCTTCATGGAGTAGGAGAGTGAGAGAGAGAGAGGAGAGAGGAAGAGGGGAAAAAAAAAAAAAAAAGAAAGAAAGAGAGAAAGAAAAAGACAAGACCCAGATGGGGCAAAGCAGAGCTGGACTTTTTTTGATGCTGAATTATTTAGAGTAAGTAAAATCGTGTGTGTCAATTGTGCAAAGAGCCCAATTTGTTTGATTTCCATGGCAGGGGGGTGCCCTGGGGTAGGGGGAGGGTGTTTAACTACCTCCTCTAATGTAATTGCCGATGGCAGCCCCTTAAATATTTGATAGGCTGCCTTGAGCAGAGGAAGGAACCTCGCCTGATAGGTTCCTGCAACCCTTCCAGCGTATCAAATGTATCTGCAGGAGACTACCTGAGCCCTTCCCATTGTGTAACTTGCTGCTCAGCACCAGCTCCTGTCGCAGACCACTCAACTGCCTCAGGTTTTGGGGTGTTTTCCAGGCTTTTCCCCTTCTTCCAACAGCTTGGATTCATACAATGGGTTGGGTTGGAAGGGACCTCAAAGATCATCTACTCCAAACCCCCTGCCATGGGCTGGGACGCCTCTCAACTACAGTTGGTTGCCCAAGGCGTCATCCAGTCTGGCCTTAAACCCCCCCAGGGAGGGGGCATCCACAATCACCCTGAACAACCTCTTCCAGAGTCTCACCACCATCCTACTGAAGAACTTCTTCCTAAGATCCAGCCTGAACCTGCTCTCCCTGAGCTTAAAATCATTCCCCTTTGTCCTGTTGCTAGACACCCTTAGGAAAAGTCCCTCTCCAGCCTTCCTATAGGATCCCTTCAGGTACTGGAAAGTTGCTCTAAGGTCCCCCCAGAGTCTTCTCTCCTCTAGGCTGCACAACCCCAGCTCCCTTAGTCTGTTCTCACAGCAGAGGTGCTCCAGCCCTTGGATCATCCTTGTGGCCCTCCTCTGGACTCATTCCAACAGTTCAATGTCCTTATGATGGGAGCACCAGAACTGGACACAGTACTTCAAGTGGGGTCTCACCAGAGCACAGTCAAGGGGCAGAATTGCCTTTCCTGACCTTCTGGCCACACTCTTGATGTGGATATGGTTTGCCTTCTAGGCTGCATGAGCACACTCCCAGCTCATCCCCCTCTTCCAACAGCTCTGTTGTCTCTGAGAAGACCAAATTTCTCTTCCCATGTCTCAGAGGATGATCTTTCCTCAGTTGCCCAGCAGAAAAATCACAGAGTCATAGAACTGTTTGGGTTGGAAAAAGACCTCTGAGATCATGAGAGTGGCAAAGTACTGTATCAGGTTGCCCAGCAATGTGGTTGAGACCCTGTCCCTGGACACACTCAAGACATTCAGACTTGACGTGGCCCTGGGCAGCCTGTTCTAGTTGGAAGTGTCCCTGCTGACTGCAGGGGGTTTGGACAAGATGACCTTTGAGGGTCCATTCCAACCCAATGCAATCTGTGCATGTAGTTTTGGGGCTCAATGGGAGCTCACTGTGAGCACATTGAGATCCACCAAGAGCAGCTAAGACCCACCACAACTGACCTGAGACCTTCAGAAGGTAGCATTGATGTCCTGAATAAGCAGATGCTAGTTGTACTTCACTTGCATGCACACCAAAGGCGATCCACACCCCTTGGGGTCGGACAGCTCCAGGAGTGATACCAACCCTGCCCAGGTCCAGGACCAAAAGGCAAATGTTGGTAGGCAGAGTTTGATGGTCACCTGTAGATGTGGTGCTGAGGGACATGGTTTAGAGCTGAGCTGGCAGACCTCCCAGAAGACAATCTGCAACAGCAACTGTAGTGATTTGGTTGCAAAAGGAGGAGGGAAGAGGCAAGATGAATTCTTAAATTCTCCCCTGTTAGACATTTTCAACAAGGAAAAAAGGACTTCTCTCCTTATCTTCCCACCAGGCAAGAAATCCCACATCCCTGCTTTGGCCAACTCTACTTACAACCTGGCCAAGCCCACCCCAGCACAACCATCATCCTTGACAAGTGAAGGATCAGCTGTTTCCACGCCCCCAAGACCTGAAAGATCAGAACTTTCCATGGATAGTGATGTCCCCAGGACCTCAAACACCTGTGGCATGGGGACTAGACTTTGCTGCTCAGATAAGGGTAAGAAAAACCTCCTGGTCCCCTCTGGTCAACCCTGCCGGGCCCTAGGAGTTCCTAGAAGGTAGGCAATATCCCCTCACCCACCTGGGATGGTAAATACTTCACAAGGAGAACACCCCCTCCTGGCCCCCTCCCCTCCTCAGGCATATTCATCTCCTGCACCTCCTGCCCCTCTTCTGCTCTCCTCCAATGCCACAGCAGAGCCCTGCAGAACTTGGAGACTCAGGGGTGGTGGGAACTGATTGGTGTGGCCACAGATCAGGCACAGGGAGGCCTTGGTAAGCATTTAAATGTGCCATGAAATTGGGGCCAGTAGGTGGACAGAGGGGACCCTGTCCCTCTGCTTCACTCTGCTGAGCCCCCACCTGCAGTGCTGGGGCCAGCTCTGGAGTCCTCAGCACAGCACAGACATGGAGCTGTTGGAGTAGGGCCAGAGGAGGCCACAGCAGTGATGGGAGGGGTGGAAGCTCTCTGCTGTGAGGCCAGGCTGAGAGAGTTGGGGTTGTTCAGCCTGGAGAAGAGAAAGCTCCAGGGAAACCTTCTGCTGGCCTTTCAGGACTTCAAGGAGCCAGAAGCAAGCTGTGGACAAACTTTTGAGCAGGGGCTGTGGTGGCAGGGATGCTGTGGTGGCAGGGATGCTGTGGTGGCAGGGATGCTGTGGTGCCAGGGACCCACACCGAGCTCCACGGGGGTTCCTGAGGGTTTCTCAAGTCGGTGGCTGCTGGAGCTGGCATTTAGGGGCCGACCAGTTGGGATGGGGTAAAGTGGGGATGGAAGACCCCCAAGTGAGGAGCAGGAGCTGGGCTGTCGGGATTCAGGGGAAGGTTTTGCAGAGGGTGGCCGTGGAGCCCCGGGAGCTCGCAGTGCTCTGGGGCACGCAGCCGGGCGCCGAGGCGGAGGCTTGCCTGTGGCTGTCCGTCCCTTGCTGCTCTCCCCAGCTCTTCCAGAAAGCAGCTCTATTAATATCTGCAGCTCTTCCCCTCGGCCCCACCGTTCTCCTGATGGCCCAAATTTCCAGTTAGCTCCTCTCCAAATTTAAACCATCGCTTCCCCCTCTCCTCTCTGCCTCTCCCCCCCTCCCTTTTTCCCAGAGATGATGTCACTGATGACCTATATTCTCCTGCCTCTCAAATGGCTGGCGCCGGGGCTATTAGATCCCTGCTGCTGGGCTGTGATTGGCTGACAGCCAGCCCCAACCTCACAGCTAACCACGGGCCATTCACCAAGGAGCTGGGAAACTCCAGCCTGGCCAGCAGGAAGGCAGGAGGAAGGATGGATGGAGCTGGCTGGAGCCTTCTCCCCACCCAGGGGGGATGTTACCAGGGAAGCGATGAAGAGGAGCCATAAAAAAAAAAAAAAAAAAAAAACAACAACAAACAACAACAAACTAAGAGCTTTGACCAGGTGAAAGCAGCCATGGGAAGCATCTTCACTGTTCTACCTGTTCTTAAGGTCTGTCAGGTCCTGGTGGTTGAGGTCCCTGTGAGCTGCTGGTGGGATTGGTTCTCCTCTGATCACAGAATCACAGAAACATTCAGGTTGGGAAAGACCCTCAGGATCACCAAGTCCAACTTAGAACCCTGCTCTCCAAGGTTCACCCCTAAACCATATTTCCAAGGTTCACCCAAGCACCACATCCAAACGTCCTTTAAACACATCCAGGGTTGGTGAGTCAACCATCTCCCTGGGCAGCACATTCCAATGCCTGACCACTCTTGATCCATTGTGCAACCCCATGGCTCCTACAGCACTGTAGATAGCGGTGGGGACAGCCTCACTACGTGTGCTTGGAGAACTCAAAGCCTGTAACAGCCCCAAAAAGAGGCCTTTGGAAGGGTCTCTCACCCTCTGGAGGGCTCAGGCTTGTTGCAAGCCAAAGTGCCGTGGCAAAAATCTTCAGAGACAAAACTCTCCAGAAACAAACTCTTCAGGTTCTCTTTTGTGCCTTGAATCAGTGAAAAATCTCAACCCACACCTGAGCACTCCCCAGCACCAAGTCAGCAGAGAGGCCAAAGCTCCATCAGTCTGTGGAAGAAAAGTCCATGAAGCAGCTGGGAGACCTTCCAGATTTTGAGAGGAAATAGGACAATATCTCCTCTGCTGCCCACAGCTCTGGACAAGACATCCCATTTCTAAAGCCTTCCTGAGAGCCCCCTCTGGGTCTTCTCAGTGAGCACCAGGGCTTCAGTGTCCCATTTAGTCCCAGGCTAAGGAAGAGCAGCTCTGCTAATGCAACCCCAGCATCTCAAACCCCTCCTGCCACAAGCCTACCCCATGCTGACCATCTCCTGCCAGTGGATTTGGTGGAGCAGAGGAAAGGTGCAGTCATGCAGGGAAGGCATCCCAAAGGCCAGCTGTGACCTCCTGCTCTCCCAAAAAAGTCACATTTGACCAGGACATGAAGTTTTGGCTGGCAGATCCAATGCCTGCTGGCAATAGCACCTCCATGGAACTCAGCCGCAGAGGTCCTCACAAGCTTGAGCCAAAGGGACACAGCAGCCACAGGGGACAAACATAGGATCATAGAATTGTTTTGGTGGGAAAAGCCTGCTGGGATCATGGAGTCCAACCATCAACCTAAGACCACCACGGCCGTTAAACCATATCCCTGGTGCCATGTCCACAATGTTTCTTGAACACCTCCGGGATGGTGACTCCACCTCCTCCCTGGGCAGCCTGTTCCAGTGCCTGACCCCTCTCATGGGAAAAAAAATTGTTCCTCATGTCCAACCTAAACCTCCCCTGGGGCAACTTAAAATCATTCCCTCTTGTCCTGTCACTTGTTCCGTGGAAGAATAGACCAAGCCCCACTTAGCTCCAACCTCCTTTCAGGCAGTTGTAGAGAGCCAGAAGGTCTTCCCTCAGCCTCCTTTTCTCCAGGCTGAACACCCCCAGGTCCCTCAGCTGCTCCTCACCAGACCTGTTCCCCAGACCCTTCACCGGTTTGGTTGCCCTTCTTTGGACACATCTCCTCATCCAAAGAAGCTTCCTTCTGGCCCTCACTTTGATTTATTGAGCAATGATTTCCAGCAAGAGAGAGAGGGGAAGAAGGAAGAAACAAGAACTGATGAGAGAGGAAAAAAAGAGAGAACAAGAAGAAAACGAGGAGAGGAAGAGAGGCAAAATAAGGAAGGAAAGGGAGAGTCTTGGTTTTCTGAGTTAGAAGCAAAATTATCTTGATTTCCACATGAATAATTCATGTTTGCCACGGGCCATGTATTCCTGAGCTTGGGTGTCAAGTGTTTCTTGAATATCTCTCCTGACAGGGCACTTGTGTGATATTCAGCCACTGCCAGAGCGTGGAAAACACAACAAATGGAAAAGGAGGAAAGAGGGGGGAAAAAAAAGGCTACAGTGACGGCTTCCTCCTCCTCAGTTTGAGAATAATTGCTCCAAATGAAGTCCCTTTCCTTTCAAGAGGCTCTGCCTGCCCCCTCCCCTGCACAAGGAACCAGCTGGGAACCCAGCATGGGTGGCTGGGACGTTGCACCCAGAGGGATCATCCTAGAAGATGAACCTGGCAAGTGCTGAAGGACATTGAGATACTTGAATGTGTCCAGAGAAGGGCAGCAAGGCTGGGGAGAGGTCTGGAGCACAGCTCTGTGAGGAGAGGCTGAGGGAGCTGGAGGTGTTTAGCCTGGAGAAGAGGAGGCTCAGGGGACACTTTATTGCTGTCTACAACTACCTGAAGGGAGGTTGTAGCCAGGAGGGGTTTGGTCTCTTCTCCCAGGCAACCAGCACCAGAACAAGAGGACACACTCTCAAGCTGCACCAGGGGAGGTTTAGGCTGGAGGTGAGGAGAAAGTTCTTCACAGAGAGAGTGGTTGGCCATTGGAATGTGCTGCCCAGGGAGGTGGTGGAGTCACCATCCCTGGAGGTGTTCAAAAAAAGCTTGGATGTGGCACTTGGAGCCATGGTTTAGTCATCAGGAGGTGTTAGGTGGTAGGTGATAGGTTGGACTTGATGATCTCTGAGGTCTTTTCCAACCTGCTTGATTGATTCTGTGATTCTGTGAACAGGAGCTTATTTCCCCTCCTCAACTTTTGACAGGACATGGAGACGTGAGCCTGAAGACTAGAGATGTCCCAGCCCAGATGTTTCCACCTTGGAGGGAATCCCAGTTATGCTGTAAGCCAGCTGGTCCAGGGCTGGCTCCTGGCTGTCTTGGGCCACTCATTCTCATCTCATAGTCCACATGGCCATGGCACCACCAGCTAGTGAGTTAAGTGTCTGTACTCAGGTAAAGGGGTTGCCTGCTGCCCAGACAGTGGTGGAGCATTGATAAAGGTGGTGAATCACCAGATCACCCTTCTCAGGTTAATCCCCTTGAGCAAAAAAGAAGACCCAACCTCCCTGGTTTTCAGTCCTGGGGAACAGGAAGAGACAGGAGAGACACAAACTGGAAGAAGGACATCTCTTCCCCTGCCTGGGGGAACCTGGACCTGACCAGAGGCCAGGTGCAAAGCTGTGGTAGACCTGGAAATGGAAAGAACAGTGACTTCTTCCACCAAAGGTAGTGTTGGAATAGTACAGAGCGGGACAGAAAAAGGCACCAGAGCCAAATCTAGTTTCAGGGCAAGGAGTGAAGAAAGATTTGGTCTCTCTTCCAGATGATACAAGTTCTTTGGAAGATTCAGGGAGAAGCTCAAACCTTCCCACTCCAACACTCACAAAGACCTTGCTCTTCCTTCATGAAGTTCTTGAAGGCAGCGATGGAGCTGCCACCATCTCTGCCATCACTTGTGGGCTGTTTAAAGATCTTTTCCAACCTAAATGACTTGGTTGTGAGTCTATGAAGCAGCCTGCTGCAAGGGGACCCATCCCTGGCTGGCTGCTGGCAGGTGCCCATCACACCCACAAGCTGCCCCACAGCACCATGTGGCATCCCACAGCGGAGCTGGGATGTGGCAGGAGTGGGGTGGCAGAGGAGCTGGACTAGGGCGAGGGTAGAGAAGTACAATACCAACCAGGGGCACCTGAGAGCAATGCAGGATGAGAGCCCAGCATGAAGCCTTGACCACAACCACCCCCCCCCCCCCCCCCCCCCCCCACTCATCTCCTCCAGCACCCAGGCAGCCAGGGAGACCCCAAAACCAGACCTCCTTAAGAGGTGCCCTCTGAGTAAGCAGGAGACAGCCAGTCTGGAGTGGGAGCCTCTCGCCTGCTCTCTCCCAGCACCCAGTTCACAGCTGGTGCACCAGCAGGGATCCCTGCTTGGCCATATGCTCTACGTGCTGCTTCAATTACCCCTCAGAGGAGCTGGGCCTTGCAGAGCTGCGGCCAGGGGGAGGAGGGGCCCATGGGGGAAGGGAGGAGAAGCTGGAGAGGAGGAGGGAGATCCCCTCGGATGGGTTGGATGCCAAAAAATAATTTAAAAACACAAAAACGGGAGCAGGGCTGGAGTCAGAGCACCACAAGTTGCACTGGGGAAGGTTTAGGTTGGATATTAGAAGAAACTTCTTCACTGAAAGGGTTCTGAAAGACTGGGACAGGCTTCTC